>NC_090825.1:55722500-55915000 GCF_028021215.1 Eschrichtius robustus
GCATCTAAGTGTCCAAAGTATAAATCAGAGGTTTACCTAAGCTAATATAGGGAAGAAAGAACCAGCCCCAAGGAAAGGAGCTGGCAGGAGATAGCTGAGGGAGTCGAGGTCTCCATTTCATTAGGATGGGGCAGGGGCTGGGCTCCAGCCTCAGTGGGGTTCCATCTAGTAACTTGGGATGTGAGCATAAGGCCTACCATGTAGTCTGACAGTCTGGAGATGAGCTAAGCACCATTTGCTTCTTCTGTGGACTCCAGACACAGGCAGCACAGCATCCTGATGGACCAGCTGGTACAGAAGGAGCTCCTAATGTTTCCAGTCCACAAGCCTCAGGACCCATAACTGTGCCGAGCAGGGCCAGGCAGCCAGCCCTACAAGGGGGAGAAGAGAAAAGCCTCTCTCCTTTGCCTGAAATTGTTTCTCTGAGGTTAGCAAAGACTTCACTGCAGAAGGTTTGAAAGGCCTCTCTCCTTTCCTCAAACTGTGCCCTTCTCTCCAGTGACTCTGCACAGCATCCCTGCTTTCTTCAAATCTCCTCTCTCTCGGCACATTCCTCATTTTCTTTCTGTCTCTCTGGTGGCTTGCTTGCCCTTCCTTGGATCTCTTTACTCTGCCCTACCTTAAATGTCAGACTCCCCAAGTTTCTATTCCTGATATATTTCTCATCTCACTCTCTGATCTCTCTTTGTGTAATCTGGTCCATTCCCATGGCTCTTGTATTAGTCAGCTGGGGCTGCCATAACAAATTACCATAACAAAATATTTGGTTTAAACAGTAGAAATGTATGTTCTCACACTTCTGGAGGCTGCAAGTCCAAGATCAAGGTGCCAGCATAGTCATTTTCTGGTGAAGATTCTCTTCCTGGCTTGTAGATGGCTGCCTTCTTGCTGTGTCCTCACATGGAGGAGAGAGAAAGAGTGCAAGCTCTCTGGTGTCTCTTCTTATAAGGGCACTAATCCCATCACAAGGGACCCAGCCTTGTTACTTCATCTAAACCTAATTATCTCCCAAAGGCCCCATCTCCAAATCCCATCACAATGAGGGCTAAGGCTTCAACATATGAATATAGGCGGGCACAATAGCAGCTCTTGGTGATTTCCTAGTGCACATTCTTGGCCCAGAATTCTCTGCTGAGCAATCCATCTATATTTCTAACTGAAATAAATTGACTAAGTTAACTCATGGACTCATGGGGGTGTCACAGAACACATTATCTTCTGTTCAATGTTTCCTAGATTAACTAGTGGCACTGCAGTTCTTCTAGGCATCGACTCCTCCCTTGTGGCACTTGAGTTTCATTTCCCTCTCAGGCCTGACTTTGGGTGGTCCAGAGCAGCTGTCCACCCAGGGCTGGGCTTCTGAGCACAGCAGTTATTACAGTTGGCCCCCTATATCCACAGGTTCCACATCTGTGGATTCGACCAACCAGAGATTGAAAATAGACAGAAGAAAAATTCCAGAATGTTCCAAAGAGCAAAACTTGAATTTGCCATGCACAGGCAACTATTTACATACATTTACATTATATTTATGACTTTTTACCTAGCATTTACATTGCATTAGGTATTGTAAGTAATCTAGAGATGATTTAAAGTCTATGGGAGGATGTGGGTAGGTTATATGCAAATATTATGCCATTTAATATAAGGGACTTGAGCATCCTTGACTTTTGGTATCTGTGGAGGTACTGGGAACAATCTCCCCTGGATACCAAGGGACAACTGTAACATATACAAGACTGTGGCCATTTCTCTTCCTTCTATGTCAGCTGATTGACTCTTTAAGCTTGTAGTTCTCAACCCTAGCTTCATGTTTTAAAAAATACGGATGCCTGGGCTCCACCCCAGGCCAATGAATCCGTCTCTCTGGGGAGGGGTCAAGGACTCTATGGGTTGCTAAGTGAGAGTGGAGAACTTGCTTTAAGCCACTCCACATGAGGACTCATGTAAGATGTCTTGTGGCTGTTACAGCAGCAGGTTGGGGACCTTGAACAGCTTCCAGGGCTTGCCTTGCTTCACTCCCTCTTCCTCTTTCTTTCCAGGTCCATCCATGTCCTAAATCTTGTTTCCTACCTTTGGCCCCATTCCTGCCCTCTGACTTGTCAACTCATCCCTGTTTCCTGGATTGACCATGGCAATCTCTAAGGGCTTCAACCTGGACCCCTTCTAGTATCTTATCCCCTGGTGGGCTGGTCTGGTCTTGCTTAGCACCACCTCCCCCCATCCCTCCACCACCAGGGGGTCTAGAAGGTCCTTTGCTAGCTTCTTAATGAATCACCAGCACACACAGAGGATGTTCAATACATGCTGTTGCTGTCTGAGCCCAAAGCTGATTTTGATTATTGACTGAGTGCTACTGATAAAACCAGCAGCTATTTTTTTTAAACATCTTTATTGGAGTATAATTGCTTTACAATGGTTTGTTAGTTTCTGCTGTATAACAAAATGAGTCAGCTATGCATATACATATATCCCCATATCTCCTCCCTCTTAAGTCTCCCTCCCACCCTCCCTATCCCACCCCTCTAGGTGGTCACAAAGCACGAGCTGATCTCCCTGTGCTATGCGGCTGCTTCCCACTAGCTATCTGTTTTACATTTGGTAGTGTATATATGTCCATGCCACTCTCTCACTTCGTCCCAGCTTACCCTTCCCCCTACCGGCATCCTCAAGTCCATTCTCTACGTCTACGTCTTTATTTCTGTCCCCAGCAGCTATTTTTAATGATCAATTCCCTTCTTTCTTTGAACGGCTTATTAGAAAAGGAAAGAAGAGGCGTGTGGCATTCACCGGAGGAGATAACTAATTTGTTATCTGGCAGTTTTCTGTGCTTTGCTGTAGGTGTACAACACAGACAAGGGGTAATATGCTAACCCCAGGACTGGCTTGGACAAGAGTTTAATTTAGGTTATTGTGTCAGATTATGTTTGCTTTCTGAAAACTGACTGCACTTTGAGACCCCCTAAACAATAGTAAATCTTAAGAATTCAATATTAATAAGAACAAGGCAAGCAACACAGTAGAAAAATTGGCAAAGATATAAACAGGCAATTCACAGAATAGGAAAGAAAAAAATGACCAATAAACGTTAAAGAACATAACTGCTCTAGTAATCAGGGAAATAGTTAAAAGACAGTAAGACAGATTTTTTTCAACAAGCCAAAGGTATTAATAGACAATTAACAGAATAAGAAATGTACACTGATCAAGAAACATAAAAAGGTGCTCTTTGTCACTAGTAAGCAGGAAACTACAAATGTAAAGACATCATTTCTCACTAATCAGATTAGTAAAAATTACTGTGTTGGCAAGGATATGGAGAAATAGATATACAAGGACATATGATACACTGCAGGTGGGATTGTCAATTTCACTGTATCCTGGAGGGCAATTTATCAATATATATTAAAAGTTTTGTCAGTATATGTTAACATTTTTGTCAACTTAAAAATTTATTTTGATTCAGGACTGTTTTTGTAATTTCATTTTCTCCTGAAGCATCTTATAAGAGCAGGTTAGAAAAACTGTAGGCTAATGAGTGAAGTGGTGTTCCAGGAAAACTTTATTTAGGGACACTAAAAATTGTGTTTCATATAAGTTGCACATATCATTATGTATCATTCTTTTGATTTCCACCCACAAGTATTAAAAAAAGTAAAACCACTATAATCTTGGGGACTACACAAAAACAGGCAGTAGGCTGGATTTGGCCTGCAGGCCTTAGTTTGCCAACCTTTGTTCTACATTATTACTTGTTTCTTAAAAATTAGAAATTGCTGTAACACTATTTACTATTACTTAAAAAACTAACCATTATTTAAAACAAAAAAATTAAAGAGCTACTTCAAAGCAAGCAAAGGCAGTTCTATTACCAATAATTTAAATTTATTATTTTGTTAAATAAAGGCTAGGGTTTTAAAAAGTCTATCTTATGATCCACTCTTGTGCATTCTTTTCCTGGAGTTAGTCCCCAAATCCATTTGTATTGTCACTCTTATTCATAATTTATAGTATCAATATCAAGCTAGGACAGCTGACGTCCCAGATCTGGCAGCCAAGTATCTAGCTGGTCAGCATCTGGATGGTGGTCATGGTCTCATGTTTCAACATGGGTCCATACCTTGGACATTCTATCCACAGTCTGGATCATTCTGAAAATAGCCAATAAAGTCCAAGACCAATGGGCTCATCCTAAGCCACTGGCTCAGTTCTGAAGAAAGAGAGAGAGCTAGTCAACTCAACTGAAAGGTGGTTCATTCTCACACATTTCGAAAAAAACCCTGTAGTTTCATGTTGCCATATCCTTATTTTTAGAGTGAAAGAATTCTGTCAAAAGAGTTATAGCTTCATTATTTTCAATAACTTGGGCAGCTTCTATGTCCTGAGCAAGTTTAGAGAGGTTGTTTTGCTCAACCTGTTAAAATAGGTTTCCTTTAAACTTTTTCTTGTGGCAACCAAGAAAGCAAGCTGATTTTTCTGGCTAGTGGTGGGCTCCAGGTTCATAATAAATATACTGAGGATTTACATTTACAAGAAGCTCAGCAGACCATAACCAGGGTACTGAAGATGCTATCTCTCTCCTTAATAATAATATTCTGAAAAGTGGTGGAATGCAAGCTTTAAGGATTTACTTGAGGAATTCAAACCAAAGTCAGAACTATTCTTCAGAACTATTTCTGAACTTTGAGCAGTCTTTCACATGATGCAATTAAACAGGAAGGAATGGTAGGAAGATCTTCATGGGACTAATGTTAAGCTTATTGAGTTTATATGTGGTCAATCGGTAAAGCTGAAATCCTTTCATGTATCATTTGCAATAATTCAAGTATAATGGTATGCCAAGTAGGTATGGAGAGCCAAGAGGCTTTTGTTTTGTGTGTTATGTCCTTCTTGCTGGTGACTTGGAGGACATTGCTGAGTCCAATCTATAATCTTTATTGTATGACCAGTTAACACCAAAAGGCAGATATGACCCAGGATGCTCTTTACCTTAACTATGGACTTCCAGGTATGGTTCAACTTCCACATCCACCATCTCATAGAGGCTATTGTTGGACTTACATGAAATCTTGCCTTTTGTCCAAATTATACACTTTTGTGTGAATAGGATTGCATTCCGCAATTTTTTCATTTACTGGATTATGCTTGCTTGCTGTCATACTTCCATGGGTGGAACATAGCAGTAGTTGTGGAAAGCATGTATTTGGAAGAAATAGTTACAGGTGAGGAGCCCTTTCCATCCTCGTTCAAAATGTCTACATCCGAGTCATAATCAGGGACCAGCTACAGTTCATTGTGTGTGCAGCTGATCTCTTACGCATCATCTTGATAATTTAATTAGTTTTACAATGGCATGCCTCATCACCTGTAATAATTCAGCCAAGCACTGGACGTTGGTTGGATGGGCTGCATCAAGCTGCGTACATGAGGTCAAGGAGTTTAGCAGCTTGTATTCACTCAGCTTAGATCATTGCATGTTGTCCATCAATCAGCTACTTCTTGAAGGAAAGACTGAGAAAATCCTTGTTCCCTTTTCTGCAGGACTTAAGTGAGGTCCACATCTACTTCCTCAGGATTGCCTTTATCATTCAAAGAAGGATCTGTGTTGTGGGACCAGAATGGATCCCAGAGTGGTGGTGAGTTTCTTTGCTGCCAGTGACTAGTAGTTGCTTTACTAATGAGCTCCATGGCCATACCTAGCTCTCTCAAATCAGCTTGAGTAGCCTTTGCCCACTGAGGGTTTTCAAAGGTCTATTGTATAGCCCATTTCAGACACCTTCAGGGGAAAAGGCTGCCTACCATGGCAGTCTGAGTTGTCTTAGCTCTGTCCATCTGGGCTCCTTGGACTTTTCCCCACTTCTGCTGCCCCTTGCTCATCATTCTCAAGGTCAGACTGAGAGAGGTTTAAAACCATGTTAAGATATATAACTATGTGTATCTTTTGCCCAGCAACTTTACTTCCTAGAATTTATTGTAATAAAACATTTACAAATATGTAGCTATTCACTGTATTATTTATTTATAATAAAAATTAGAAATAATTTAAATATCCATCATTATGGGGGTGCTTAAATGAACAATGTGAACATATAGGGAATGCTACATAGCAGGTGCTGAGTATGCGGTTAGATCTATAGGTCTGTAAAGTGGCATGAGCATTATCAGAAATCTATTGTTGAGTGAACAAAAGGAAAGCCACAGATCAGTAGGTATAAACTGATGTCATTTCTGTAAAGTAACAATTAGCAATGACAAAAAAATGAAACTATTTATTTTGATAAGTCTAACTATAGGTAATCCAAGCGTAGAAACATGCCTAGAAGTATTCAAGCCAAACCGGCAATGATGGTTTTCTCTGTGGAGAGACTGGGATTTGGAGGTTCTGGGAAATAGTTAGCTATAAGTAACATTTAATATTTTTAGTGTGGGAATGTACCTGTGTTTATTTGTATAATTAAAAGTGAATAATAGCTTTTAAAAGGAAAATGAATGAAATGAGAGAGATGGATTAAAAAAAATCCAACCTTGAGAAATTGGCAGTTGTGTGGACTCCACTCCGGACTCCGCATGTGCAGACAGCCCCGTATAGACCACCCAGGCTGCCCCAGCACCCTCCACTCACATTATCCAGGCCTGTTCAGGAGCCACGTGCCTGCCCTGGACGCTGGGCAGCCAGTTCTTGGCTGGAAAGTTAAGAGAGACGATGATAATAATTGACTTCGTTTAGCATGAAGGATACGAAGGATGGGAGGGAGACACAGGGAAGGAAAAAACCTTTTCCTCAAACCTAGGTTCGTTGGCTGGGGCTCTGCAAATGAGACTGTCAAAAGACAGATTAACAGGAGAAAAACAATCAGAAGTTTGTTAACGCGTGCATCTGAGTACATACGGGAGAAGTCAGTGATGAGCAACTCAGATTGGGGGTTAGAACCTGGGCTTATATAGCATCTTAACAAAAGAACAATACCTTTGTAGAGAAGTGACAAAGGAAAGGGACTTTGTGCTTCTAGGTGCAGCAAATTGTAGGAAGGTAAATATATAGGAGAAACTAATGGAAGATAAGGGTTGTTTTAGTGAGGTTGGTTATGTAGATGCCAGTGATGTAGTCTCTGGGGTGAGTCTGGAATTGTCTCAGGTGATTAAGAATTGTCTTGCCCTTCCTGGCAGAGAGGGGGAGGGCTGAGAATTTCTCTTGTGCCTGCTTCTTCTCAATTGCCTTCAGCTCACAATAATCCTTATACCACAGTGGCGTATTTTGGGGTGGCATATTCTGAACCCCTTCAGAGGTACTCGAAGGAAAAAGACTACAGTTAAAATCTTGTGTGTGGTGAGAGAAATAAAGTCACCACTCTCAAATATGAAGAAGATTGCTGTGCCATGGACAGGATGCAAGAAAACTTCCTCTCAGATTTATCCTCACAACCCCTATCCCCAAGAGCCTTCATATTTGCCACTTCCAGAATTAGAGAGTTTAGCAGGGCTTGATGGTCTTTATTTCACCAGCTCTGGCTCTGTAAAGTCTGCCTCACACAGGAAGGACCAGAATACAGGCACACTCTTTGGGGTCATAGGAGTCTTTAACCTCACCGTTAACCTGCTTATCACTTTGCACCATGGCCTTGAAATAGTGGCATGGTTTGAGTAGTCCTGTTCTCTTAAAATCCTGTACTTGGCGCTGCAAAGACTGGTCCTCCGCTGCCCTCTACAGCAGAAAGAGGACACTGCCAGTTGTCCGGGGGCTTATCTTTTCAAGAGGCAACAGCTGTGCTCTGAGGAACAGACTACCAAAGTCAAGCGGCTTTGGTGGTTTTTAACTTTTCATACAGATGTTTCATCTGGTGATTTTTGTTATTGGAAATTACTTTCTCTAGTTCTAGTATTCTAATTTCTTTTGTATATAATTCATGATTGTTGCAATGGACTGAATGGGCCCCTCAAAATTCATGTGTTGAAACTCTAATCTCAGTGTGATGGTATTAGGACATGGGGCCTTTGGGAGGTAATTAGGTCATGAGGGCAGAGCCCTCCTGAATGGGATTAGTGCCCTTATAAAAAAGGCTCTGGCGAGCTCTTTTGCCCCTTTTGCCGTGTGGGGACACAACTAGAAGTTGGCGGTCTGCAACCTGGAAGAGGGCTGCCACCCTGATCTCAGACTTCCAGCCTCCAGAACTGTGAGAAATTTCTGTTGTTTATAAGTCACCCACTCTACGGTAATTTGTTGTAGCAGACCGGACTAAAACAATCACTTCATTAAAGACTCCTAAAGAATAAGTAACATGCCCATGACAGCTGAATCTCTGCTGTTATTTTCCATCTTCTTCATCCCTGACTATGCACATGGGAAGGTATTTCAGGACCATCTGAGTGCATATGGGGTATATGATGTGTTCAGTGATGTGGACTGCTGATGCTCGTCACCTGGCATGGCTTAGCATAGGTACGATCACTACCTTCCTTGTATCTTGATAGTGGCTACAGTTGGTCAACAGGTGTAATAGTGTAGATGGCTGAAGGGGGAGTGGAAGGACCTGGCACCCGCCAGTTCAAAAGTCAGTTTGTGTGCAGTGGTGGAATGACTGTTATTTCTCGGTCAATGGAGTCTTTCTATGTGGGACAGTGAGAGAGAGCCAGAGCCTCTTTTTGCTTTCTGGGAGAGACTGTGTCAGTCTGCTGAAGCCCAGCATTTTATTCCTCAATCCATCCCTATTGATGATGCAGCTGGACTTTTGTGAGTCTTTTCTTATCATTACTTATTATACTATGACTGATATAGTCCTTTTCTTTTTGTTAGATATTTCATGGGAAATTGGGAAGAGGTGTCACAAACGCTGCTGGTTCGACATCATGATACCTTGTATATCATCATGGGTTTTTATTACTGTAACAATGGAAGTATTTACAATCTAAAGACCAAGATTGGCAGTGCCAGAACCACAACCTGAGAGGTAAGAAAGGTGGCAGGAAACATTTAAAGGCAAAAAGTTTTACATCATTGGGATGTAAATTAGACGGAGGCACCACCATAGACGGAGGTGCCTAGGTTAAATGTCTTCTATGATTTTTATTATCAACTGGAGATGTTTGTACAATTCTGGCACAATGTCTATTGGGTGTTCAAACACAAATCTTTCAAATTCCAAAAGAGATTTTTTTTGTGGCTTATTGCAAAATTTGATTAATTAAAAATAAGTGTCTAAATTCCAAGCAAGCAAGTAAGCAATGTAAGGCCTAAAATCATTCCTTTTCTTTTTCCCTTTTGTTACCTTCCCATTGAGCTTTGCATCATTTCAATTTTGTGAGGCTAATGAATTCATTATGAAGATTATGAAAGATTATGAATTTGGGCCTGGTTGGAAACAATTCTGTATGAGGAACGTGAAAGCCCCTAGATTATGAGTGTCCGTCTTCATAGACACTATATGTCAGGCACTGTGTTAGTTGCTGGTGATTCAAAATGAAGTAAGGCATGGCAATTCTTTTAAAGGAGATTACAGTTTTTCTGAGAAGACTGAAAAGTAAATAACTAGCTGTATAATATACACCTGTACCTATACCTAGAGGCATACTTGGTACCTGTAACTGCAATGAAAGAGGAATGTAAAGAGTATTAAGGGAGCAGAGAGAAGAGGCACCTGATGCAGATGTGTCCGAGGATGGGCGAGGGATCTAGGACTTCTGGTTGAAACTGGCATTTTGTAGCTGCCTCCTGGGTAGATGTTATAAATTTAAAACCCCTATGAAGACACAGAAAAAGCAGAAAGGTCCTAACAACACTGAAACCTAAAAGGGAAAACTTAATACCAGAATCTGAGAATTGCCACTAAGTATTATAACAGGAATCACTCTCAGAAGGAGAAAGATGCTTGATGTCTCCCTCACTTTTTGGCACCAAACCACACACACACACACACACACACACACACACACACACACACTACAGGAAGGGGATGGAGATGGGGAGATAGAATTGGTAAATTTCCTTTCCAGGGTGTAGTCCCCATGAATGAAGCAACGCAGAGCTCCCCCACTTCAGAAATTTCAACAGATAGTGTTTTGAAAGCAATCTGCTTCTCCTTACCTTGTGGAGTACACACCTTTGCCCTCATTGCCCAAGGCATCCATAAGCCTAGGTGAAGATGAGAAATATTGCAGGAAGAATACAGAAAGAAACTCAGGGTAAAATTTATTTCTTGACATTAAATGTATGAATTTCCAGCAAGGTAACTGCCTTGCAAGCTATTTGTCTTGAGAAAGGGTTGCTTCATTTTCTTTGTAGAAGGCCCATGCTTGGTGCTTGGTGTGACCATAGAGTTTTACACAAAGCAGGTTCCTTCCATGTGTGAAGGGATCGGGTTGAGTGAGGCCAGAGAACAAAGCTGTGAGATTTTTGTTTTCAGAAATGCCCTCTTGGGGTTTTGACCCACAGACGAGCAGGTATGTTGTATAAACTGAGAGGAAGTCTGAGGGTAGGAGCCTCTTGACTGTACCTGTTTGGGCCCCAGGAGGGGCTGTCTCTCATTTTGAGTAAAGTCACATAAAAATAAATAAACTTGGTGGCACAGTGTGGTTTGGCAGAGGGAGTCCTCTAAGCTCCGCTTGCCAGACTTCTGGTGGGCCTGCTACGGGGCCTGCTGCAATGAGGTGAGGCGATCCAGGAGCCAGACTCGGGGTGGGAGTGGAGAATGAAGCGGAAACCCAGGGGCACATGGCTCACAAGAGGCCAAGGGAGAGTCAGCAAGGGGAGATGGCCAGTTTCCCTTGGAGAATGTCTGAATCAAAAGAACGGTCTAGATCAGCAGCTGCTGATTGTAGCATCAAAGGGTGGGAGGGTGGCAGCTTTCACGTGGGCAGCAACACCGCCCAAGAGCCCCCGACATTGGACAGGGCGCATTCAAGGACCAGTACGAGTGGGAGCCCTGCTTGTCCCAACTTTAGGGGACCTGTAAGCCACCATCCCTTTCCCTGTGTATCTGGATGACAGCTTAGGGAGAACCAAGGACGGAGGAAGCCATCTGAGAGGCCAAGTGTTTGTTTTATTTAAGAGGTTGACACTATCTAAAGAGACAACATAAATTACTGGATTGAACTAAACTTTTTATTTTTTTTTCAAATTTCTTTTTTTAAAAAAAATTAATTAATTAATTAATTTTTTGGCTGTGTTGGGTCTTCGTTTCTGTGCGAGGGCTTTCTCTAGTTGTGGCAAGTGGGGGCCACTCTTCATTGCGGTGCGCAGGCCTCTCACTATCGCGGCCTCTCTTGTTGTGGAGCACAGGCTCCAGACGTGCAGGCTCAGTAATTGTGGCTCACGGGCCTAGGTGCTCCGCGGCATGTGGGATCTTCCCAGACCAGGGCTCGAACCCGTGTCACCTGCATTGGCAGGCAGAGTCTCAACCACTGCACCACCAGGGAAGCCCTGAACTAAACTTTAAATTGTATCGGACACTTAGTTAATTTTCCTTTGCTAACCAGTGGTGGGCAATTATAGTAGGAAGACCAGATTAATTATAGACAAAAATAAAGAAATGAGATTTTTTTGCATTAAATCCAAGTTGCACTGTGAATTAACTGCTACTCTGCTATATCACAAATTTTTATAGATGCAAGGAAAGCCATGTCAGTTTTGTGAGTCCCCAACAGAAGAAGGAAGTGGTGAGCAAGCATTTTGGTTTCCACCCTTCTGTATTATATTGCATGTAACTACAGTGTGATATGGGCCTTGTTTGCTGATTGTGGAGATATTTTATAAAATATTTAATTCAATCATGTCTGAAAGTGCAAAAGCAAAGAATGTGTTAAATTTGCTGATAAGAAGAGGCATATGATTGTGATGAAAATGAAAATCAAGATAATTTTATGAATTCAAAATGGTGAAAAAATGACAAGTTCTACATGTAAATATGAGGGGAAGCATGCGGTTTCAGGTGAGGTCTCACGGACGGTAGCTTCACCTTGATTTATCAGGGGAACTCTGGAGTGAAAGTGACCTATAGAATTTTTCCAGATTCAGGCCAGGGAGCTGGGCTTTATATTTTGATACAAGGTGGTCATTGGCTAAGGGTCACTCTGGAGAGATGTAAATTCCCAAGTGTTTCCAGCTCTCTGCCTACTGGGGCAAAGTGGGGCTTTTGTAGCTTGATGGCAGTCTCCTGAAAGTGTCATAGGTACAGGCTGCTAGAGGCAAAAGCACACAGAAGCTGGAGGAGTGGACAGAATTGGTAAAAGAGATCCAAGGAGTTCTGGTTGGAGCACCAAACCATGGTTGCTGAAAATTCCTTCGAATACTGTTGGAGACTATCAAGGGAGTGAGGGAGTTGGAAGGAGAGGGATGACATTTGCCTAAAGAGATTTTTGATGTAGATGCAACAGTTCAATTTTAGAACAAGATGTCTGATAGGATGTTGGTAAAGTAAGAAGGGTACAGAGCTTCCAAGGGCCAACTCACACAGTAATTTAATGGCAATCCATCCAGGGGCTGCAATCTTGCAGTATCTTTCTTGGTTATTTTTTACTTTCTGACGGGCTAATGAAGAGCTTCTGGAACTAACCTATTCCTAAACAGAGCTGCTTTTGTGTGGGTGACAGGGAGGCAGGAAGGGAGGAAGGAAGAGCCTTGGAAGCTGTTTATTAGGCTCCCCTAATATTTGTAGGACCCGGGGCAAGGAGTAGAAATGCAGGCTCATGCACCCTCTGTCTAAATTATTAAAAATTATAAGTCAAGATAAAAGAAAATAAATTCTATCATTTTACCTCAACAAATATTCCTTTAAAATAATCTGGAAAGCCAGGTTCAAATTTAGAATTTCCAGTTCCTTGGAGTTCCATGCTGGAATATTGGTGATTGGAGAATGCTGGCCTCAAGTCCATTAACCCCCAGCTTGGTCATCTTCTTTCCCCATCACTGTCTCCTGAATTGCAAGCAGCCTTAGCACGTGTGAGTGGTACCCCAGCCGGAGTATCCAGAGCCTCTGCAAATAGCTGCCCTTGGCCATTTGTTGGGGCCTGGGAGTGCACATGCTTGTGGCATGGGTTACCCTCAGGAGGGTGGACCTGTGGGCACGGCCTGTGTAGACTCTGCAAACAGGCTTGGGCTATTTGGGCAGAGAATTCCAGGGTCCTGACCACAATGTGGTCTAGAAGGGCTCATTGGTGGGCACATCCTTTTGGTCTCGCAGATTCTTCTCTTGGTGGGGTATGCATAACCAAAAAATGGCCAGAGTGGGTTCTCTGAAACATGGGGCCCAGGTACTAGGTGGTATTGCTGAGAAGTATGATTTTATATCACAGTGAGGCTTATCAGAGAACTGGACTGTGGGGCTAGGGGAAGAGGCTACCTCACCAGCAGTTTGTTGCTCAAGATGACTATCTGGGTAATAAGCTTTGAGCTGGGCACACTGATCTATCCTTTAGTTGTAGACTTAGGTAGATTATTTGACTCATATCTAAGTAGACAGAGAGTGGGGTCAGGGGCAAATGCCTACCTGTTAGCTATCAGTGAGTCTGAATAAATCCTGCCTTGTTTGAGAATGAGTAAACATAAACAAAAGAACTTATGAGTCCAATTGAAAATACTGTAGAACAAAGGATAGGGGACAGTATCCTGGAACCTCAAAGAAATTTCCTATCTCTGAAGAGCCTAAAGGGTCCAGAAGAAAACTGTAGGATATTGTTTAGATTCTACAATAATAGGATTCAATGAGACACTGAATGTTGTGAAACAGGAACATAATGCCACGAAGAGAAAACAGGCTGAAAAGAAAGGACAACAGGTTGAGATATGGAAGACTTTCAAGTAAGATGAAAGTGTAATAACATAATTGGTACATGACTGGTTGCTTGTAAATCAGCATCAGTTACGTGGAGAACAGATTTGGAAAGCTTTTCCAGGATGCAGAAAAAAAGCACAAGCAGAAGGAAACAGAAAATGAAAGCCAGAGCAAAGGTGTTCCTAGGGAAGATAGCATAACATATGAAATAGAAACAATAATAAAGGATGAAACAAAACCTAAGTACACAGGCTGAAGGGGCTCAGTATATTCCAGACAAAAACAGAAGGGACCCACATCTAGATATACCCAAAGAAAACATTTTGTATTACATGAGTTTAAAAAAATCCTGCAAATATCCACTTGGAAAGGCAGTTTATCTATAAATTGGAAGGGTAAATTGAGTATTTTTTTTTTGCTAAAAGCATTCTGATACTGTTTTGGGGAATTGCCTCTTTCCCACTTGAGTCAGTACAATGGAACTGTCAGATACTTTATCCTTTCCTGCCAAGAAGTGGAAATGTGACCTGAGACCAATAGAACAGTCTCTGTGGAACTGGAACTTTAACAGAGTTAACAAAAAGACAGAAGATAGTTGCTTCTGATCATTCACCCTCGTTGCAATGTCATGATATCCATTGTCAGTTTCTTCAACTGAAATTCCAGGAGAAGCTCTGTTTCTGTCTTTTAAAGCCTGTTGGTCCTTCTTTTAGATTTTGAGGATATTTCCCTATATTGTTTCCATAAATTCCACTTTTGCTCCAGTTGGCAAGAGACCCTAAGCAACTAAGAGTCCGCATGCTGTAACTAAGAAGCTCGCCTGCCGCAACTAAGAGCCAGCCTGCTGCAACTAAGACCCAGCACAGCCAAAATACATAAATAAATAAATCAAACAAACAAATAAATAAATAATTTAAAAAGAGGCAGATTTTGGGGGGCTGAAGAACTGGCCAGAATGAGGAAGAAAGCCATTACATTCACCTTCATAAGTCAGGTCCCAACAGCCCACAGTATATCCCAGCAAAACTACGCATTCCAGTCTCCCTAGGTACACCAGAGGGTGGTGCTATGACTAACTTAATAGCTGATGCCCCAAAATAAAAGAGGCATTCTGGAACAGTGGCGTTGGATGGCTGCTTCTGGTGGCATTGGATAACCTGAAGCAAGAGAAGAGTAAAATCAAATCTCTAAATTATTGCCTCGGGCTAATTTGCTGCGGCCTGACTATTTGGGGGCTTCAAGACTCACAATTACTGATATAATGGACATATTGCCAGAAGCATGGTTCATGTGGAGTTCCTTCCTTGTCTTATCATTTTGGATAAGCTGAGAATATATCAGAGCAGACACTTTAGCTTTTGGCCATTTTAGCAACAGAGAGTGCATTTACAGTTTACTATATTTATATTCTGTACACATGCACACACACAAGTTACCAGCTGAGAAGCCAAAACTGGGTTGTCTTCAGAATCACTGCAAGCTAGAAGCCTTTTAAAAGTACAGTATCGGTGGAATTTGGAGGAAGAAAAGGCTGTGACCCAAGTATTTAAAATAAGCCATGTTGTGTTTTGTGTATGACCACAATAGAAAGCGATCCTTAGATATGTAAGGGCACAGGGATCCACATTCCCTTCTTGAAAAAACCGCCAACCAAGAGGAGAAGCAAAGTAGAGAGCTAAATAAGGGGACCCATGGTCTGAAAGGAATCCTGGTTCCAACCTAAGCCTAACTCTGAACTTGGGAGCCCCGTTGGATTCTTTGTTGTCAGGGGAATTTTGCAGTCAAAGAGGGAAGCTTGGTTCAGCTTGTGCTTCCCTAAGCTGCTTCCTTCCTTGGCTGCTCATTTTCCTGTACCAGGAAATGTGTCTATCGTTGACACATCCTTTGCCCCCTCATACTCGTAGAATCTAATACCTTGTTTGGTGAGTACTTGTGATTTGTATTTTGTTTATGTATTTGCAAACAAAGCCTAATCTATCCACAGGGCTGTGACTCAGAGCCCAGAAATAGATTTTCCCATTTGCACCCAGCAGGATGCTTACTGCAACATAAAGACCTTTTTAATTGTCATGAAAAGTAATGATTTCCTGCATCTTTAAAACTTGGATTGAACAGTTTTATCCTACAGAAATAAAAGAATTGGCTTGTAAGTAAATATACAAAGATATACATTAGGTGAAAAAAAAAGGAAACATCTTGAATGCTATCAAGAGAGTGGTTGAATAAGCTGTGACATGACCCTATTTCTGGAATATTATGTAACTATTCAAAAGGAGGAGTGTGATTTACATGTATTGACCTGTGGGAAAAGCCACAAGAAAGCAAGTTGAAGAGAAATGTGTGTGGCATGACCTATTTTTGTAAAATCAGAGAAAAACCTTTTATTGGTGTGAAGATTTTCATTTGGGTGCATTGCTATGAACATAGAGAAGAATGTGGACAATAAGCTGTTAACATTTATCCTCTTCAGGGTGAGGTGGTGGTGAGAGTGAGGGTCATAGGGAAGGCAAATATTGTTGGGTTTTTCTTTGATACTTTTAGGATTTGGGGGGACTTGTAGTAAAAAGCAATAAAAGTATGTATTGCTTTTTAGTTTGAAAGAAAAATCCAATAAAGTAAATATTAAAGATAACTCATCCAGAATGACTTCAGTATTTTCTTTTTAATTGGGAAGGATGAATATCTCATCCAGGGACAAATATGGTGTCAAATCCCTTTGCATATCATTTTTGTGTATGATCTATGACTGTTCTAGTGCTAACTTCTTAAAAATTACTATATGTTGAAAGTTCTCAACTTAATAATTCACATACCATAAAACTCATCCTTTAAAAGCCTGCAATTTGGGCTTCCCTGGTGGCACAGTGGTTAAGAATCTGCCTGCTAATGCAGGAGACACGGGTTCGATCCCTGGTCTGGGAAGATCCCACATGCCACAGAGCAACTAAGCCTGTGCACCACAACTACTGAGCCTGCGCTCTAGAGCCCCCGAGCCACAACTATTGAGCCCACGTGCCACAACTACTGAAGCTCGCGCCCCTAGAGCCCGTGCTCCACAACAAGAGAAGCCACTGCAATGAGAAGCCTGGGCACCGTAATGAAGAGTAGCCCCTGCTCACCACAACTAGAGAAAGCCTGCGCATAGAAACGAAGACCCAATGCAGGCAAAAAAAAAAAAAAAAAAAGCCTGCAGTTTGGTGGTTTTTAAAGTATTTGGAGTTGTGCAACCTTTACTACTATCCAATTACAGACCATTTTCATTACTCCAAAAAGAAATCCCATACCCATTGGCAGTCATTCTCCATTCTTCCTTCTCCCAGCTCCTGGCAGCTACTAATCTACCGCTTGTCTCTGTGGATTTTTCGTTTATGGGACTTCATATAAATGCTCATACAATATTTGTGTCTGGCTTCTTGCAATTAGTGTAATGTTGTCAAGTTTTTTTCATGTTGTATCATGTGTCAGTATTTAATTCCTTTTATAGACAAATAGTATTTCATTACATGGACATATCACTTTTGTTTATCTATTCATGATTTGATTGACATTTGCATTGTTTCTACTTTGTGTCTATTTATTGAATAACACTGCTTTGAACATTTGTGAACAAGTTTTTGTGTAGACACAGTTTTCAATTCTTTTTGGTATATACTTAGGGTAGAATTGCTGAGTCAGGTGGTAACTCAATGTTTAACATTTTTGGACACTGCCCAAACAGCTATGCCATTTTACATCACAAGGAATGCAGGAGAATTCTACTTTCTTCACACCCTGGCCACCACTTCTTATTTTCTGTTGTTTATTTTAGCCATCCTGGTGTGTATGAAATGGTTTTGATTTACTTTTTCCTAATGGTGTTATTTTTAATGGTCTGTCAGCCATTTGTATTTCTTTTTTGAATAAATGTCTTTTCAAATCCTTTGCTCATTAAAAAAAATTGGGTTATTTGTCTTTTAATTGTTGGAATGTAAGAGCTCTTTGTACATTCTAGAAAGATGTCCCTTAGCAGATAATGCGATTTGCAGATATTTTCTCTGATTCTGTGGGTTGTCATCATTTTCTTGATAGTATCACTTGAAAGTTTTTAATTTTGATGTAATCTAATTTATTTTTTTCTTATTTATGTTTGTGCTTTTATTTTTTCTTAGGCTGTGCCATGCGGCATGCAGGATCTTAGTTCCCTGACCAGGGGTCAAACCCATGCCCCCTGCATTGGGAGCGTGGAGTCTTAACCATTGGACCGCCAGGGAAGTCCCTATGTTTGTGCTTTTTGAATTGTATTTAAGAAACCATTACCTAATCCAAGGTTGTAAAGATTTATTCCTATATTTCTTTTAAAAGTTTTATAGTTCTATTGTAGCTCTTGCATTTAGGTCAGTGATTCATTTTGAGTTATTTTTTTATATATGGTGTGAGGTTGGGGTCAGACTTGAGTTTGTTTTTTGTTTTGCTTTTGTTTTTGCATGTGTATATCCTGCTGTCCCAGCAACATTGTTGAACAAAGACTATTCTTTCCCATTCAGTTGTCTTGACACCCTTGTCAAAAATCAGTTTATCATAGACATATGAGCTTATTTCTGGACTCTCAATTAGATACCATTGATCTATATAACTATCCTTATGCCAGTATTACACTTTCTTGATTAATGTAGCTTAGAAATAAGTTTTGCAATTGGGAAGTGTGAATCCTCCAACTTTCTTTTTCTTTTTCAAGATTATTTGGCTATTCTGGGTCTCTTGCATCTCTATATGAATTGAGAATCAGCTTGTCAACTTCTACAAAGAAACCCGATGGATTCTCATAGGGATTGCATTGAATCTGCAGATTAGTTTGGGCAGTTTGGTCATCTTAACAATAAGTCTTCCAATCCATGAACATGAGATGTCTCTCTATTTATTTAGATCTTCTTAAATTTCTTTCAATGATTTTTTTTTTTGTAGTTTTCAGAGTACAAGTCTTATACTTTTCTGATAAATTATTTCTAAAGTATTTTATTGTTTTTGATGCTTTTGTGATTATAATTGTTTTCTTAATTTCATTTTCAGATTGTTCATTGCTAGTGTATAGAAATACAATTGTTTTTTTTTTTCAATTTCGTGTATCTTTATTTATTTATTTTATTTATTTATGGCTGTGTTGGGTCTTCGTTTCTGTGCAAGGGCTTTCTCTAGTTGCGGCGAGCGGGGGCCACTCTTCATCGCGGTGCGCCTCTCATTATCGCGGCCTCTCTTGTTGTGGAGCACAGGCTCCAGACGCACAGGCTCAGTAATTGTGGCACACGGGCCCAGTTGCTCCGCGGCATGTGGGATCTTCCCAGACCAGGACTCGAACCCGTGTCTCCTGCATTGGCAGGCAGATTCTCAACCACTGCGCCACCAGGGAAGCCCTACAATTGTTTTTTGTATACTGATCTTGTATTCTGAAACTTGCTGAATGCTTTAATTCTAGTAGCTTTTATTTTTTGGTATTCCTTAGGACTTTCTATATTTGAGATCATGTCATCTCTGAATACAGATAGTTCTACTTCTTCCTCAGTCTTGATGCCATTTATTTCTTTTGCCCAGGCTTATTTGCATCTAGTACAACATTGAATAGATGTGATGAGAGCGGACATCTGTCCTGTTTTTAATTGCAGGGGGTGGGGAGAACAGGAGAGGCAGGTGGGAGGGGCCCTCAGGGACTGGAGGAGCAGGAGAGGAGAGGAGGGAGTTTGCCCCACCCACTCGGGCCCAGGAAGCCTGCTGGGCTCCCAGGTGAGGTTCTCCACCCTCTGAGATCAAGGGTGGGGGGCACACCTGGGCCGCTTTTGTTCCATTGAGCCTAAGCCCCACCTCCCACAGACCCCAGGGCCTTTTCCAGCCCTGGTCCTAAGCATAGGCCCCGCCCACCGCCCAAACCTTGCCCTTGCTTAGGGACTGCCCACCACAGACAAGGCATTGTTTTTTTTCTTCCCCCCCTCCTCTTCTTTACTATTGTGGTACTGTTGTACTTTCCAGTTGTTGTTTTATCTATATTTTTATTGTTATATACTTTCTAACATATTTGTTAGTTTCCTAGTCTACTTTTATTTTATTTTTTATTTTTTTAAATTTAATTTTATTTATTTTTTTATATAGCAGGTTCTTATTAGTTATCCATTTTATACATATTGGTGTATACATGTCAATCCCGATCTCCCAATTCATCACACCACCAGGCACCCCCCACCACTATCCCCCCTTGGTGTCCATACGTTTGTTCTCTGCATCTGCATCTGTGTCTCAATTTCTGCCCTGTAAACCAGTTCATCTGTACTATTTATCTAGGTTCCACATATATGCGTTAATATACGATATTTGTTTTTCTCTTTCTGATTTCACTCTGTATGACAGTCTCTAGATCCATCCACGTCTCTACAAATGACCCAATTTCATTCCTTTTTATGGCTGAGTAATATTCCATTGTATATATGTACCACATCTTCTTTTTTTTTTTAATTTTTTTAAAAATTATTTATTTATTTATTTATTTTTGGCTGTGTTGGGTCTTCGTTTCTGTGCGAGGGCTTTCTCTAGTTGTGGCAAGTGGGGGCCACTCTTCATCGCGGTGTGCGGGCCTCTCACTGTCGCGGCCTCTCTTGTTGCGGAGCACAGGCTCCAGACGCGCAGGCTCAATAATTGTGGCTCACGGGCCTAGTTGCTCCATGGCATGTGGGATCTTCCCAGACCAGGGCTCGAACCCGTGTCCCCTGCATTGGCAGGCAGACTCCCAACCACTGCGCCACCAGGGAAGCCCATACCACATCTTCTTTATCCATTCATCTGTTGATGGGCATTTAGGTTACTTCCGTGTCTTGGCTATTGTAAATAGTGCTGCAATGAACATTGGGGTGCATGTGTCTTTTTGAATTATGGTTTTCTCTGGGTATATGCCCAGTAGTGGGATTGCTGGGTCATATGGTAATTCTAGTTTTAGTTTTTTAAGGAACCTCCATACTGTTCTCCATAGTGGCTGTATCAATTTACATTCCCACCAACAGTGCAAGAGGGTTCCCTTTCCTCCACACTGTCTCCAGCATTTATTGTTTGTAGATTTTCTGATGAAGCCCATTCTAACTGGTGTGAGGTGATACCTCATTGCAGTTTTGACTTGCATTTCTCTAATAATTAGTGATGTTGAGCAGCTTTTCATGTGCTTCTTGGCCATCTGTATGTCTTCTTTGGAGAAATGTCTAGGTCTCCTGCCCATTTTTGGATTGGGTTGTTTGTATTTTTAATATTGAGCTGCATGAGCTGTTTATATATTTTGGAGATTAATCCTTTGTCCATTGATTCATTGGCAAATATTTTCTCCCATTCTGAGGGTTGTCTTTTCGTCTTGTTTGTAGTTTCCTTTGCTGTGCAAAAGCTTTGAAGTTTCATTAGGTCCCATTTGTTTATTTTTGTTTTTATTTCCATTACTCTAGGAGGTGGATCAAAAAAGATCTTGCTGTGATTTATGTTCAAGAGTGTTCTTCCTATGTTTTCCTCTAAGAGTTTGATAGTGTCTGGTCTTACATTTAGGTCTCGAATCCATTTTGAGTTAATTTCTGTGTATGGTGTTAGGGAGTGTTCTAATTTCATTCTTTTACATGTAGCTGTCCAGTTTTCCCAGCACCACTTATTGAAGAGACTGTCTTTTCTCCATTGTATATCCTTGCCTTCTTTGTCATAGATTAGTTGACCATAGGTGCGTGGGTTTACCTCTGGGCTTTCTATCCTGTTCCATTGATCTATATTTCTGTTTTTGTGCCAGTACCATATTGTCTTCATTACTATAGCTTTGTAGTATTGTCTGAAGTCCAGGAGCCTGATTTCTCCAGCTCCGTTTTTTCCCCTCAAGACTGCTTTGGATATTTGGGGTCTTTTGTGTCTCCATACAAATTTTAAGATTTTTTGTTCTACTTCTGTAAAAAATGCCATTGGTAATTTGATAGGAATTGCATTGAATCTGTAGATTGCTTTAGGTAGTATAGACATTATCACAGTATTGATTCTTCTAATCCAAGAACATGGTATATCTCTCCATCTGTTTGTATCATCCTTAATTTCTTTCATCAGTGTCTTATAGTTTTCTGCATACAGGTCTTTTGTCTTCCTAGGTAGGTTTATTCCTAGGTATTTTATTCTTTTTGTTGCAATGGTAAATGGGAGTGTTTCCTTAATTTCTTTTTCAGATGTTTCATCATTAGTGTATAGGAATGCAAGAGATTTCTGTGCATTAATTTTGTATCCTGCAACTTTACCAAATTCATTGATTAGCTCTAGTAGTTTTTTGGTGGCATCTTTAGGATTCTCTATGTATAGTATCATGTCATCTACAAACAGTGACAGTTTTACTTCTTCTTTTCCACTTTGTATTTCTTTTATTTTTTTTTCTTCTCTGATTGCCATAGCTAGGACTTCCAAAACTATGTTGAATAATAGTGGCGAGAGTGGACATCCTTGTCTTGTTCCTGATCTTATAGGAAATGCTTTCAGTTTTTCACATGTGGGTTTGCCATATATGGCCTTTATTATGTTGAGGTTGGTTCCCTCTATGCCCACTTTTTGGAGAGTTTTTATCATAAATGGGTGTTGAATTTTGTCAGAAGCTTTTTCTGAATCTATTGAGATGATTATATGGTTTTTCTTCTTCAATTTGTCAATATGGTGTATCACATTGATTGATTTGCATATATTGAAGAATCCTTGCATCCCTGGGATAAATCCTACTTGGTCGTGGTGTATGATCCTTTTAATGTGTGTTGGATCCTGTTTGCTAGTATTTTGTTGAGAATTTTTGCATCTATATTCATGAGTGATATTGGTCTGTAATTTACTTTTTTTTGCAGTATCTTTATCTGGTTTTGGTATCAGGGTGATGGCCTCTTAGAATAAGTTTGAGAGTGTTTCTCCCTCTGCAATTTTTTGGAAAAGTTTGAGAAGGATGGGTGTTAGCTCTTCTCTAAATATTTGATAGAATTCACCTGTGAAGCCATCTGGTCCTGGACTTTTGATTGTTGGTAGATTTTTAATCACAGTTTCAATTTCATTACTTGTGATTGGCCTGTTCATATTTTCTATTTCTTCCTGGTTCAGTCTTGGAAGGTTATACCTTTCTAAGAATTTGTCCATTTCTTCCAGGTTGTCCATTTTATGCTCTCCAAGCATACAGTTGCTTGTAGTAGTCTCTTAGGATGCTTTGTATTTCTGTAGTGTCTGTTGTAACTTCTCATGTTTCATTTCTAATTTTAATGATTTGAGTCCTCTCCTTCTTTTTCTTGATGAGTCTGGCTAATGGTTTTTCAATTTTATTTATCTTCTCAAAGAACCAGCTTTTAGTTTTATTGATCTTTGCTATTGTTTTCTTTGTTTCTATTTCATTTATTTCTGCTCTGATCTTTATGATTTCTTTCCTTCTACTGACTTTGGGTTTTGTTTGTTCTTCTTTCTCTAGTTCTTTTAGGTGTAAGGTTAGATTGTTTACTTGAGATGTTTGTTGTTTCCTTAGGTATGCTTGTATTGCTATAAACTTCCCTCTTAGAACTGCTTTTGCTGCATCCCATAGGTTTTGGATCGTCGTGTTTTCATTGTCATCTGTCTCTAGGTATTTTTTGATATCCTCTTTGATTTCTTCAGGATCTCTTGCTTATTTAGTAACGTATTGTTTAGCCTCCATGTGTTTGTGTTTTTTACATTTTTTTCCCTGTAATTCATTTCTAATCTCATAGCGTTATGGTCAGAAAACATGCTTGATATGATTTCAATTTTCTTAAATTTACTGAGGCTTGATTTGTGACCCAAGATGTGATCAATCCTGGAGAATGTTCTGTGCGCACTTGAGAAGAACATGTAATCTGCTGTTTTTGGATGGAATGCCCTATAAATATCAATTAAATCTACCTGGTCTATTGTGTCATTTAAAGCTTGTGTTTCTTTATTAATTTTCTGTTTGGATGATCTGTCCATTGGTGTAAGTGAGGTGTTAAAATCCCCCAGTATTATTGTGTTACTGTTGATTTCCTCTTTTAGAGCTGTTAGCAGTTGCCTTACGTATTGAGGTGCTCCTATGTTGGGTGCATATGTATTTATAATTGTTATATGTTCTTCTTGGATTGATGCCTTGATCATTATGTAGTGTCCTTCCTTGTCTCTTGTAACATTCTTTATTTTGAAGTCTATTTTATCTGATATGAGTATTGCCACTCCAGCTTTTTTTTGATTTCCATTTGCATTGAATATCTTTTTCCATCCCTTCACTTTCAGTCTGTATGTGTCCCTAGGTCTGAAGTGGGTCTCTTGTAGACAGCATATATATGGGTCTTGTTTTTGTATCCATTCAGTGAGCCTGTTTCTTTTGGTTGGAGCATTTAATCCATTCATGTTTAAGGTAATTATCGATATGTATGTTCCTATTACCATTTTCTTAATTGTTCTGGGTTTGCTTTAGTGGGTCCTTTTCTTCTCTTGTGTTTCCCACTTAGAGAAGTTCCTTTAGCATTTGTTGTAGAGCTGGTTTGGTGGTGCTGAATTCTCTTAGCTTTTGCTTGTCTGTAAAGGTTTTGATTTCTCCATCGAATCTGAATGAGATCCTTGCTGGGTAGAGTAATCTTGGTTGTATGTTCTTCCCTTTCATCACTTTAAATATGTCATGATACTCCCTTCTGGCTTGTGGAGTTTCTGCTGAGAAATCAGCTCTTAACCTTATGGGAGTTCCCTTGTATGTAATTTGTTGTATTTCCCTTGCTGCTTTCAATAATTTTTCTTTGTCTTTAATTTTTGCCATTCGATGACTATGTGTCTTGGCGTGTTTCTCCTTGCGTTTATCCTGTATGGGACTCTCTGTGCTTCCTGGACTTGGATAGCTATTTCCTTTCCCATGTTAGGGAAGTTTTTGACTATAATCTCTTCAAATATTTTCTCGCGTCCTTTCTCTCTCTCTTCTCCTTCTGGGACCCCTATAATGTGAATGTTGTTGTGTTTAATGTTGTCCCAGAGGCCTCTTAAGGTGTCTTCATTTCTTTTCATTCTTTTTCTTTATTCTGTTCCACAGCAGTGAATTCCACTATTCTGTCTTCCAGGTCACTTATCCGTTCTTCTGCCTCAGTTATTCTCCTACTGATTCCTTCTAGTGTACTTTTCGTTTCAGTTATTGTATTGCTCATCTCTGTTTGTTTGTTCTTTAATTCTTCTAGGTCTTTGTTATAGATTTCTTGCATCTTCTCGATCTTTGCCTCCATTCTTTTTCTGAGGTCCTGGATCATCTTCACCATCATTATTCTGAATTCTTTTTCTGAAAGGTTGCCTATCTCCACTTCATTTCGTTGTTTTTCTGGGGTTTATCTTTTTCCTTCATCTGGTATAAAGCCCTCTGCCTTTTCATCTTGTCTATCTTTCTGTGAATGTGGTTTTTGTTCCACAAGCTTCAGGATTGTAGTTCTTCTTGCTTCTGCTGTCTGCCCTCTGGTGGATGAGGCTATCTAAGAGGCTTGTGCAAGTAATCAACTCCTGCTAGCCTTCAAAGTCTGATTCTCTAGGAAATCCTCCTCCCATTGCCGCATCCCCAGGTTGGGAAACCTGAAGTGGGGCTCAGAACCTTCACTCCAGTGGGTGGACTTCTGTGGTATAAGTGTTCTCCAGTTTGTGAGTCACCCACCCAGCAGTTATGTGAGTTGATTTTATTGTGATTGCACCCCTCTTACCATCTCATTGTGGTTTCTTCTTTGTCTTTGGATGTGGGGTATCTTTTTTGTTGAGTTCCAGTGTCTTCCCTTCGATGATTCTTCAGCAGTTAGTTGTGATTCCAATGCCCTCGTAAGAGGGAGTAAGAGCACGTCCTTCTACCCCGCCATCTTGAACCAATGTCCTCTAATTTTATTTTTTACTTTGTTATTGTTCTTTTTTTTTTCACCCAACGCAGCTTGCGGGGTCTTGGTTCATGTGTCTGGGGTTGGGCCGAAGCTTCTGCGGTGGGAGCTCCGAGTCTGGACCACTGGAGTAACAGAGAACCTCAGACCGCAGAGAATATTCAGCAGAGTGAGGTCTCACAGAGGTCCTCATCTCAGCACCAAGACCCAGCTCTACACAACAGCCTACAAACTCTAGTGTTGGAAGCCTCAGGCCAAACAACCAGTAGGATAGGAACACAATCCCACTCAAAAAAAGAAAAAAAAAAAGACGGCAAAAAGATATGTCACAGATGAAGGAGCAAGGTAAAACCTGCAAGAACAAATAAATGAAGAGGAAATAGGCAATCTACCTGAAAAAGAATTCAGAGTAATGATAGTTAAGATGATCCAGAATCTTAGAAATAGCATGGAGGCATGGACTGAGAAACTACAAGAAATGTTTAACAAATATCTAGAACTAAAGAACAAACAAATGAGATGAAAAACACAATAACTGAAATGAGGAATACACTAGAAGGAATCAATAACAGAATAACTGAGGCAGAAGAATGAATAAATGAGCTGGAAGACAAAATGGTGGAAATAACTGCCAAGGAGCAGGATAAAGAAGAAAGAATGAAAAGAATTGAAGACAATCTCAGAGACCTCTTGGACAACACTAAATGCACCAACATTCGAATTACAGGGGTCCCAGAAGAAGAAGAGAAAAAGAAAGGGTCTGAGAAAATATTTGAAGAGATTATAGTCGAAAACTTCCCTAACATGGGAAAGGAAATAGCCATCCAAGTCCAGGAAGTGCAGAGAGTCCCATACAGGATAAACCCAAGGAGAAACACGCCGAGACACATAGTCATTGAATGGCAAAAATTAAAGACAAAGAAAAATTATTGAAAGCAGCAAGGGAAAAACGACAAATAACATACAAGGGAACTCCCATAAGGTTAAGAGCTGATTTCTCAGCAGAAACTCTACAAGCCAGAAGGGAGTGGCATGACATATTTAAAGCTATGAAAGGGAAGAGCCTACAGCCAAGATTACTCTACCCAGCAAGGATCTCATTAAGATTCAATGGAGAGATCAAAAGATTTTCAGACAAGCAAAAGCTAAGAGAATTCAGCACTGCTTAACCAGTTTTACAACAAATGCTAAAGGAACTTCTTTAGGCAGGAAACACAAGAGAAGAAAAAGACCCATAAAAACAAACCCAGAACAATTAAGAAAATGGTAATAGGAACATACATATCGATAATAACCTTGCATGTAAATGGATTAAATTCCCCAACCAAAAGACACAGACTGGCTGAATGGATACAAAAACAAGACCCATATATATGCTGTCTACAAGAGACCCACTTCAGACCTAAGGACACATACAGACTGAAAGTGAAGGGATCGAAAAATATATTCCTTGCAAATGGAAATCAAAACTAAGTTGGAGTAGCAATACTCGTACCAGATAAAATATTATTTAAAATAAAGAGTGTTACAAGAGATAAGAAGGGACACTACATAATGATAAAGGGATCAATCCAAGAAGAAGATAAAACAATTATAAATTTTTATGCACCTAATATAGGAGCACCTCAATACAGAAGGCAAATGCTAACAACCATGAAAGGAGAAATTGACAGTAACAAAATAATAGTAGGTGACTTTAACACCCCACTTACACCAATGGACAGATCATCCAATCAGAAATTAAATAAGGAAGCAGAAACTTTAAATGACACAATTGACCCGATAGATTTAGTCGAAATTTATAGAACATTCCACCCGAAAGTGACAGAATACGCTTTCTTCTCAAGTGCACATGGAACATTCTCCGGGATAGATCACATCTTGGGTCACAAATCAAGCCTCGGAAAATTTAAGAAAACTGAAATCATATCAAGCATTTTTTCTGGCCACAACGTTATGAGATAGGACATGAATTACAGGAAAAAAAGCTGTAAAAAACATAAATACATGGAGACTAAACAGTGCACTACTAAATAACCAAGAGATCACTGTAGAAATCAAAGAAGAGATAAAAAAATACATAGAAACAAATGACAGTGAAAACATGGCGACCCAAAGCCTATGGGATGCAGCAAAAGCAGTTCTATGAGGGAAGTTTATAGCAATTCAATCTCAACTCAAGAAACAAGAAAAATCTCAAACAATCTAATCCTATGCTTAAAACAACTAGAGAAAGAAGAACAAAGAAAACCCAAAGTCAGTAGAAGGAAAGAAATCAGAAAGATCAGAGCAGAAATAAATGAAAAAGAAACGAAGAAAACAATAGCAAAAATCAAAAAGATCAATAAAACTAAAAGCTGGTTCTTTGAGAAGATAAACAAAATTGATAAACCCTTAGCCAGACTCATCAAGAAAAAAAGGGAGAGGATGCAAATCTATAAAATAAGAAATGAAAAAGGAGAAATCACAACTGACACCACCTAAATACAAGGATTATAAGAGACTACGACAAACAACTATATGCCAATAAAATGGACAACCACGAAGAAATGGACAAATTCTTAGAAAGGTACGATTTTCCAAGACTGAACCAGGAAGAATTAGAAAATATAAACAGACCTATCACAAGTAATGAAATTGAAACTGTAATTAAAAATCTTCCAACAAACCAAAGTCCAGGACCAGATGGCTTCACAGGCCAATTCTATCAAACATTTAGAGAAAAGCTAACACTGATCCTTCTCAAGCTCTTCCAAAAAATTACAGAGGGAGAAACACTCCCAAATTTATTCTATGAAGCCACCCTCACCCTGATAGCAAAACCAGAAAAAGATATCACAATAAAAGAAAATTATAGACCCATATCACTGATGAACACAGATGCAAAAATCCTGAACAAAATACTAGCAAATAGAATCCAACAACACATTAAAAGTATCATACACCATGATCAAGTGGGATTTATCCCAGGAATGCAAGGATTCTTCAATATATGCAAATCAATCAATGTGGTACACCACATTAACAAATTAAGGAATAAAAACCGTATGATCTTCTCAATAGATGCAGAAAAAGCTTTTGACAAAATTCAACACCCATTTATGATAAAAACTCTCCAGAAAATGGGCATACAGGGAACCTACCTCAACATAATAAAGGCCATATGTGACAAACCCACAGCAAACATCATAATGGTGAAAAACTGAAAGCATTTCCACTAAGATCAGGAACAAGACAAGGATGTCCCCTCTTGCCACTCTTATTCAACATAGTTTTGGATGTCCTAGCCATGGCAATCAGAGAAGAAAAAGAAATACAAGAAATACAAATTGGAAAGAAGTAAAACAGTCACTGTTTGCAGGTGACATGATACTATACATAGAAAATCCTAAAGATGCCACCAGAAAACTACTAGAGCTAATCAATGAATTTGGTAAGGTTGCAGGATACAAAATTAATGCACAGAAATCTCTTGCATTCCTGTATACTAATGATGAATAATCAGAAAGAGAAATTAAGGAAACACTCCCATTTACCACTGCAACAAAAAGAATAAAATACCTAGGAATACACCTGCCTAAGAAGGCAAAGAACTTGTACTCAAAAACTATAAGACACTGAAGAAAGAAATCAAAGATGACATAAACAGATGGAGAAATATACCATGTTGTTGGATTGGAAGAATCAGTATTTTGAAAATCACTATTCTACCCAAAGCAATCTACAGATTCAGTGCAATCCCTATCAAACCACCAAAGGCATTCTTCACAGAATTAGAACAAAAAAATTTTACAATTTGTATGGAAACACAAAAGACCCCGAATAGCCAAAGCAATCTTGAGAAAGAGAAATGGAGCTGGAGGAATCAGACTCCCTGACTTCAGACTATACCACAATGCTACAGTAATCAAGACAGTATGGTACTGGCACAAAAACAGAAATATAGATCAATGGTACAGGATAGAATGCCCAGAGATAAACCCATGCACATATGGTCACCTAATTTATGACAAAGGAGGCAAGAACATACAATGTAAAAAAGACAGCCTCTTCAATAAGTGGTGCGTGGAGAACTGGGCAGCTACATGTAAAAGAGTGAAATTAGAACATTACCTAACACCATACACAAAAATAAACTCCAAATGGATTAAAGACCTAAATATAAGACTGGATGCTATAAAACTCTTAGAGGAAAACATAGGAAAAACACTCTTTGACATAAACCACAGCAAGATCTTTTTTGACCCACTTCCTAGAATAATGGAAATAAAAACAAAAATAAACAAATGGGACTTAACTAAACTTAAAAGTTTTGCACAGTAAAGGAAACCATAAACAAGATGAAAAGTCAACCCTCAGAATGGGAGAAAATATTTACAGATGAAACAATGGACAAAGGATTAATATCAAAATATACGAACAGCTCATGGAGCTCAATATCAAAAAAACAAACAATCCAATTAAAAAATGAGTGGAAGACCTAAATAGACATTTCACCAAGGAAGACATACAGATGGCCAAGAGGCACATGAAAAGATTCTCAACATCACTAATTATTAGAGAAATGCAAATCAAAACTACCATGAGCTATCACCTCACACTGCTTAGAATGGGCATCATCAGAAAATCTACAAACAACAAATGCTGGAGAGGGTGTGGAGCAAAGGGAACCCTCCTGCATTGTTGGTGGGAATATAAATTGATACAACCACTATGGAAAACAGTATGGAGATTTCTTAAGAAACTAAAAATAGAACTACCATATGATCCAGCAATCCCGCTACTGGGCATATACCCAGAGAAAACTGTAATTCAAAAGGAGACGTGTACCACAATGTTCACTGCAGGACTATTTACAATAGCCAGGACATGGAACCAGCTTAAATATCCATTGACAGACGAATGGATAAAGAAGATGTGGCACATATATACAATGGAATATTACCCAGCCATAAAAAGAAACAAAATTGAGTTATTTGTAGTGAGGTGGATGGATGTAGAGTCTGTCATACAGAGTGGAGTAAGTCAGAAAAAAAAAACTAAATACCGTATGCTAACACATATATATGGAATCTGAAAAATAAAAAAATGGTACTGATGAATGTAGTTGCAGGGCAGGAATAAAGACGTAGACATAGAGAATGGATTTGAGGACACATGGTGGGAGGGGGACGCTGGGGCAAACTGAGAGTAGCATTGACATATATACACCACCGAATGTAAAATAGTTAGTTAGTGGGAAGCAGCAGCACAGCACAAGGAGATCAGCTTTGTGCTTTGCGATGACCTAGAGTGGTGGGATAGGGAGGATGAGAGCGAGGTTCAAGAGGGAGGGGATATGGGGACATATGTATGCATATGGCTGATTCACTTCAGTGTACAAAAGAACTAATACAGTGAAGCAATTATACCCCAATAAAGATCTATTAAAAAAAAATTGTAGGGGGAAGGCATTCAGTCTTTCACTATTAAGTATGATGTTAGTGAGGGGCTTTTTTAAGATGCTCTTTATTTTAAATTCTTTATTGAGGAAGCCCCCTTTTACTCCTAGTTTGTTGAGTGTTTTTTTTTTAATTTTGAAAGGGTATTGGATTTTGTTAATTAACAACAACAAAAAAAGCCACTGTATATAGGTATGATGGGACATACAAAAAGCTGTACATATTTAATGTACACAACTTGATGAACTTGGAGATGTACACGAGTGAAACCATTACCACAATCTATACCATAAACGTACCCGTTATTTCCATAGTCAAATGTTTTTTCTGCATCTGTTGAGATAACCATGTAGTTTTAATCCTTTATTCTTTTTTTTTTGTCCTTTTATTTATTTATTTTTATATTGATCAGTCTTCAGTTTTATACACATCACTGTATACATGTCAATCCCAATCGCCCAATTCAGCACACCACCATCCCCACCCCACCGCAGTTTCCCCCCCTTATTGTCCATACGTTTGTTCTCTACATCTGTGTCTCAACTTCTGCCCTGCAACCCGGTTCATCTGTACCATTTTTCTAGGTTCCACATTAATCCTTTATTCTTTTAATATGATGTATAATATGGATTGCTTATTAGATGTTAAACCAACCTTTCACTCTTAGGTTAAGTCCCACTTGGTCATCATGTATAATCCTTTTTATATGTTCCTGGATTCAGTTTGTTAGTATTTTGCTAAAGATTTTTTTGCACCTAAATTTATAAGAGATATTGGTTTTTGGTTTTCTCTTGTGATCTTTGTCTAGTTTTGGTATCAGCGTAAAACTGGCCCCATAAAATGAATTGTGGAGCATTCTTTCCTTTGCAAACTTTTGGAAGAGTTTGTGAAAAGTGTTGCTAATTCTTCTTTAAATAGTTTGTAGAATTTACCATTGAAGAATTTACCATCTGGTCCTGGGCTTTACTAGTGGGGTAGTTTTTGGATTACTAATTCAATTTCTTTACTTGTCACAGGTCTGTTCATTCTTAAGTCAGTTTTAGTAGTTTGTATCTTTCTAGGAATTTGTCCATTTCATCTAAGTTACGTAATTTGTTCCAAACATTGTTAATTGTGTTTGTTTATAATCATTTCATTTTTGTAAGGTCAGTATTTATGTCTCCTATTTCATTCCTAATTTTAGTAATTTGAGCTTCTTTCTGTTTTTTTTCTTGGTCAGTCTAGCTAAATGTTTGTCAATTTTGTTGACCTTTTCAAAGAAGCAACTTTTGGTTTTGTTGGTTTTATTTATTGTCTATTTTTTATTTAATATATTTTCTGCTTTAATATTTCCTTCTTTCTTCTTCCTTTAGGTTTGATTTGCCCTTCTTTTATAGTTTCTTAAGATGAAAGGTTGTTATTGATTCAAGATTTAAAAAAAAATTTAATATAGGAATATACTGCTATAAATTTGCCTCTAAGCACTGCTTTAGCTACATTCCATAAGTTTTAATATGCTGTGTTTTAATTCTCAGTCATATTAAAATATTTTCTAATTTCCTTTGTGGTTATTTTTTCTTTGACTTCTTGGTTCTTTACGGATGTGATTAATTTCCACACTTGTGAATTCCCCAAATTTCCTTCTGTCATTGACTTCTAATTGTATTCCATTGTGGTTGGAGAGCATATTCTGTCTATTTTCAATCTTGTAAAATTATTCAGGCTCATTTTATGGCTATTACATGGTCTATTCTCGAGAATGTTCCATGTGTGCTTTAGAAGATTATATATTTGTTGTTGTTGGATAAAGTGTTCTGTTAGGTCTAGTTGTTTTATTTATTTATTTTTAAAAATCTTTATTGGAGTATAGTTGATTTACAATGCTGTGTTAGTTTCTGCTGTACAGCAAAGTGAATCAGTTATACATATACATATATCCATTCTTTTTCAGATTCTTTTCCCATATAGGTCATTACAGAGTATTGAGTAGAGTTCCCTGTGCTATACAGTAGGTTATTAGTTATCTATTTTATATGTAGTAGTGTGTATATGCCAATTCCAATCTCCCAATTTATCCCCCCTTCCCCCCAGGTAACCATAAGTTTGCTTTCTATATTTGTGACTCTATTTCTGTTTTGTAAATAAGTTCATTTGTACCGTTTTTTTAGATTCCACATATAAGCGCTATCATATATTTGTCTTTCTCTGACTGACTTACTTCACTCAGTATGATAATCTGTAGGTCCATCCATGTTGCTTCAAATGGCATTATTTCATTCTTTTTTTATGGCTGAGTAATATTCCATTGTATATATGTACTACATATTCTTTTTCCGTTTCTCTGTTGATGGACATTTAGGTTGCTTCCATGTCCTGGCTATTGTAAACTGTGCTGCAGTGAATATTGGGGTGCATGTATCTTTTTGAATTATGATTTTCTCCAGATATATGCCCAGGAGTGGGATTGCTGGGTCATATGGTAGCTCTGGTTTTAGTTTTTTAAGGAACCTCCATACTGCTCTCCACAGTGACTGCACCAATTTACATTCCCACCAACAGTGTAGGAGGGTTCCCTTTTCTCCACACTGGTCTAGTTGTTTTATGATGTTATGTATTACTTTGTAAAGTTAACTTGCACAATCTTGGATATATTACATAATTGAAATTAGATAAAAATTCTCAACAAAATATTGAAGGAATCCATAAAGATTTTAATAATTACTTCTACCTGGTGGGACCAAGGATGGCTTTCCTCCCTTATTCTATTTCTCTGTATTTTCCAAGTGTCTCGTGATGAGCATATATTATTTAATAATGATAACATAAAGCTAATTAAAAAAAAATCAGACAAACATGGAAGAATACAGCTGCAAAGGCTTCCTGGAGGAGGTGATGAAATTGTGGTAAGATTTATCTAGATATATTTCTTACCACAGAGCATTATACAAAGAGCAGGTCTTCTGTGGCTGTTTGTTGAATCAAAAATGACAGCTTTGTGAGGGTAATTTGGATTTCCATCTGTCCAAATGTTAAATATACATATAAGGAGTAGACTGGTTAATTTGGCTGGTTACTTTGGCTTTTACATTAAAACCTGTAGACTTAGGGCAGCTCATAAATGTAAGTCGTCAGAAAAAAGACCTAAGAATTGAAATTCTCAGTCTTTATTTAAGATGAATCGCCTAGTATCTGCCTTTTTGCTGTTAATAAAATTGCCTGGTTTTGGATTTGGCAGCTCTATACTCCATATTTTTTATTTTATGCTAGATGAATCTTAATTAACTAAAATTTTGTTGGCTATGTTTGCTAATGGTTCAACATATTAGGTCCTTTTAAATTCCCACTTTATGATATAATTATGTGTAATTGTTCGTGATCAAATTAGAGAGCCACAAAGATATTTATTGGTTTATATCCACATTTGGTCCAAAAATATTTGCAATGGCTTGAAGATGATAGAGGTATTTCCTATAACTTTCAAGAACTGCCATAATGTAAATTTTGGAAAGCTTAAACAGAGTATGGCACTGCTGTGATTTCTGAGCGTTTTATTCCTGCTCACAAACAGAGTATTTGTGGAATCAGCATTTCTTGTAATACGACTGGGTTGTAAATTGTGGTGCCATCTGCAAATAAACTAATAACATGTGAGGCAACGCCAGTTTTTATGCCTTATAATTTGGGATGATTCTCATCACAACTGTGATTTGTTCTATTCTGAAAGCAAGAGGAATGAGTAGATTACAGTCTCATTTCCCTCTAGACTGTAGTCTAAATGACAAAATTTATTTTGGGGCAAGATTTAGCTTCCCTACACAGAGAAATAATAACCTAAAATACACTTCTTCCAAATCCATTTTCTTTTTATTTCCGAAGAAATAAAGAACCTCCAGGGAGCTTCTAATGCATGGACACATTTCTGCAATTTATGGTAGTGAATTAAATTAAAATTTCCTCTATCAATGCCTGCCAATTTCCTGTTCCAAATAAATCTGCTGTGTTTGGGAGTCATAGAAGTCTATAAAATTGTTTTTGTTGCATCTCTATTGAGTTAGAACAAAAGCACAAATTAGGAATTTTCCTATTTGCTAAACTGATAATTCAAATAAAAATAAAAATCGACGGTATCCCATCTTCCTCTATTCTCTTGCTGCTGTTAAGGTTTTCAGTGATTTTTCCTAGTTATTTTTCCTATGACCAGACATCGAGGGCAGAGTGAGAGTTTACGAATTTAATGAATTTCAGACAATGGTTATATGCCTATGGAAGATAAAGTAACAAGTTTTTTTTTTTCCTCCAATTCTCATGGTATCCTCTTTACTTACATAGGATGATTATATATAAATATACATACGTGTGTGTGTGTGTGTATGTATAGTACATATGTTAGTTTAAAACATTTGCCCTTCTATTTTATTCTTTATTTTTTCTCTGAAAATTTATCATTGGAATTTTTTTCAGCTGTTAATCCAGGAGTATCAGGATATCAGCAGGGCTACTCTGGACCAAAAAAGCTGATGGTTATGTCTCCCTGAAGTTTTGAGACTTAGTGTTTTAATGTAAGGGCTGGAGGGGCCATGAGGCCACCGTGGGCAGAATAATGATCTGATGTATCTTCAAACCAGTGTTCTTGAAATATTTGATTTGAAATTATTTAGAGGGAAGGCTGATCACTCTGTGGAGGAAGGAGGACACTTGGGACACCTTGTCTGTTTAGCTCTGGCCCTGGACTTGCACATCACACTCAGTATAACAAAGATCTTGCAATGAACTAAATCAGCCTCTTTTCTTTTTAATGGAATAAGGAAAGGTAATAGGCAAACACTTATGTAACCACCATACCAAGTAAAAAAATGTTTATCTTTCATCATATTTTCTTCTCCCTCTCTTTTTGAAAAATAAATGGAATAAAATATTACACATAAAGGTGAAAGCCTATATATTTTACAGTCTCCCCAGAGGCGATGCTGTCATGGGTTTGGTTGCGAATCTAGTCCATATGTTTATACTTGTATGAAACTATGAACAATATATAACGATGCTGTGTGTATTTTAAATATATGTGAATGGTAGTATGCTGCACTCAACATTCTGAAACAGGCTGTTTTCACAAAATGTTGTATTTTCAAGCACTATTGATATAGATCCACATGGCTAATTAATTTTAACTGCTATTTAGTATTCTGTTGTAAAATAACACCACAGTTTATTGGTCCATTCTTTGATTGATGGAAACAATACAATACAAATTTGGCCCTTAATCAAATTAAGAAAGTAACCCCCTAATCCCAGTTTACTAGGTATTTTAAACTGTCTTCCTTTTTTAAAAAAAATATTTATTTATTTATTTGGTTGTGCTGGGTTTTAGTTGCGGCACACAGGCTCCTTAGTCTTGGCATGTGAACTCTTAGTTGCTTCATGCATGTGGGATCTAATTCCCTGACCAGGGATCGAACTTGGGTCCCCTGCATTGGGAGTGCGGAGTTTTAACCACTGCACCACCAGGGAAGTCCCTAAACTGTCTTCTTAAAGGCAGTTTTATCATTTTACTTGGGGGTCTTTCTCCCAAATCTGAATATCCAACAGATTTCATAAATTCAGTTTTTTCCCATTTCATTTCAGTTTCCTTCATGTTTCAGTGCTCCCTGTTGATTGGTTTTCTGGAGAGCTGCCCAGCTAACCCACCCCTGCATCTGCCTCTACCAGTTTGTGAAATCCATCATTAGAATATTGTTTTCCTATCCAGTTTAAAAATTAATTTCTGTGTTGAACAAAGGCTTCCATTTAATTTATAAGAATTCTTAGAATCTTTAGGTAGGGGGATTCTACGTAAAATCACCACTTAGCGTAATTAAAAAGGAAGAACAAAAGTTGTCATCAGAGACTGAGATATTTTTGCACCCTAAAGCAAAAATGATAATTTTTTGGATTTGGGATATTCACTTTTTATTAAGCATAAAAACCATATATCAGACCTAAATTTAAAAAAGTAATCTGTATATAATTACAACATAAGCTAGATATTTAGGGAATAAGTAAAATGACAAAATGAAGTATGTTTGTATTTAAATGTATGTTTATATATTTAATGTGTATTAAATATATATTTAATATATAAATGTTTATATATTCAGTACCTTTTGTGCTGCACAATGCAGCTGGAATTACATAAAGCATCCTGTATTTGTTATTTATTATAATTGCTGTTAATAGGAGAGAATTGAAAATAGGAATTGCATAGAAAGTAAATATTTTATATTTTCTCTGGCTGGAAGCAGGCGAAGCTTCCTGTGGTTGCCATCTCAACGATCCCCACGGTGTGGCAGCAGCAGCCTGCTCAACCCACTAGCGTGGGCAGCGTTCACCATGGCATCCTTTCGTTTCCTACTAGCTAGAAAGCTGTAATTATGTGGATGCTGAGTCGGAAGGAAGGACGGTAATTTAGAGTAAGTCCCTCAAAATATTGCTAATATAGTATTGTGTAATCATAGTAGTATTGATGCCTGCATCGTGGAGGGTTTTTTCCTTCTAATTTCTTTTTCTTTCCCAAATAAACATTCTCCCATCTGTGTGGGCAACTGTGCATTACAAGTAATCATTTTATCTTAGATCCACTATGGTATGAGTCAAGATACTGTCAAATATTAAACAAACACAATATGAGCAACATAGCCCCTCAGAGATGCTGTAAACTACCGTTTAGGAAACAGAAGAAGTGTCAGTTTCTTTGTGAATGCTGTCTTACTCACGGCGACGGCATCACTTCCTAAGAGCACGTGATACTGAAAGAATTTACTGAGATTTATGTAATGGCTATGGAGCTGACAGATCGCATGTGCTATTCGCATTATGCCTGCTGATGCTCGGGGATGGTTAAGATGCAGAATATTTCCAACTTGTGCTGGTAACACAAGTCACATTTGAGATGACGTGTGCTTTCATAAGTAAACAATTGTGGAATCAGGCCTAGCATTACGGACTTCATTTAAGAAAACACCCAGATGTGCTTTAGGAGCCCTCTGCTTGTACATTGCCCCCAGTAGTGGTTCATGATCCTCGAAATCCCAAATATCAGCAACTACTTAGGGTTCTTCTGGAGAGAAGAGTGTTTTAATCAGGTTAAATTTAGTTATCCACTTCCAGTTGAGTTTGTCTAGCCCTAGGGACTTGCCCTAGTGTGCCAGATGTGTGGCAAAGCACAGGATAAATGTGGCATATCTTCTGGGAGGGCCATATTTGCTCCTTGAGTACTATAAAACATGGCTGTTAAGTTCTTACAAGTAGATCTGAAATAAAATACAACATTCACTTAAGTCTTAAGATGAAACATTCATCTTCAATTAATTTCCTGCTTGCAAAGGACTGTTTCACTGCACAACTTCCAGACATTCTGGGGCCATGTATTTTCTGTCTTCTATCTGAGGAAGGAATAGTAAATAGAGAGCAGAAAATTTGAGAAGTGCTAACCAATTAGCTTGAACTTATTCAACATTAGCACTCACCTGCTATCTATTTTAGAGATAACTGTGGCCATGAAACACCGAGGAGTGAGCTTCAAATGGCAGGTTGTTGTCTAGGGGGATGGGATCTTGCGTGTTCTAATCGGGTACCACATGGGGAGTCTTTGGACAGAAGAAGGACGGCATCAGGGCACTGGCTGCCTAAAGAGTGTCAAAGGCACCATCTCAATCTGCTCATGAAATACCTGCGACTCTCCTCAGTCTCTAGGATTATACCCCTGATTTTTTTACCCCCTTAATTTGGTTACTTCTCTAATTAAATTACTGTCAAGTGCAAAGAACCCAGACCATCTTACATGTAGGTACTTAGCATCTAGACTCCTCCATTCTAGATCCTACTCATTAGGACTGAATGCTCAAGTCCTATCTCTTAGCATCGGAGATGGTTTGGATACTCTGGTACATATTCTGAAGCCTTCCTGGCTTCCCATCTGAACTCCTCACCTTGGCCCTCTGGGCCCTTCATGATCTGGCTTCTGGCTGCTCTTCGTTTCCCACCAGTCCCCAGACACTCATGGTGATCCAGCCACACTGGCATCCTTGCCATTCCTCAAACATTGCGAGCCATTCCTATCTCAGGGCCTTTGCCTTGCTTTTCTTCTTCCAGGAACGCTCATCCCATAGACATCAGTTTGGATCTCTTGCTCACATCGTCCACATCCACACTCGAATATTCTTTGATTGGTGCATTCCCCCTAGTCACCCTTCCTGACACAGCCCTGTGCCACTCTCTATCCCCTTACTTTGATTTACTTGTCACTACTGCCATGTAATATAGTCATCCGTTCATCTATTTATTGTCTGCCTTACCCCTTCCCCCCACCAGACTATAGGGCACTTCATTGTCTTGTTCAACACCGTATCACCAGAACCACAATAGTGCCTGGTTTATGGTCAGTGCTCAGATAAATTTGTTGTATGAATGGCTGAGTGCTGTCATTTTACAGATCCCATAACCAAGGTCTGATTAGGTGCATGAGGTCAGGGACTAGTGAGTCTCAGAACCGGGACCTTCACCCCTTGACTGTTCCCACCAGGCTGACCATTTCCATATCTGAGCATGGCAGTCCCTATTATCTGTACCTTGCCATCTCATGCCTGACTGAGACCTGCCTCGTCTTATTCTTGAGTTGCTTCGTGTGTGGGTCATGTCTCCATAACTAGATTATAATCACCTGGAGGGCAGGTATGGTACTTTTCTTTGGTATCTACAGTGCCTAGCACAGTGCCAGGAACCCAACAGATGGTTAACGAATGCTTATTAAATTCCTACTTTTTTAAAAAAAAGCGGGCTTCCCTGATGGCGCAGTGGTTGAGAATCTGCCTGCCAATGCAGGGGACATGGGTTCGAGCCCTGGTCTGGGAGGATCCCACATGCCACGGAGCAACTGGGCCCGTGAGCCACAATTACTGAGCCTGCGCGTCTGGAGCCTGTGCTCCGCAACAAGAGAGGCCGCGATAGTGAGAGGCCCGCGCACCGCAATGAAGAGTGTCCCCCGCTTGCCGCAACTAGAGAAAGCCCTTGCACAGAAACGAAGACCCAACACAGTCATAAATAAATAAATAAAAGAACGTGAATTTCTTTAAAAAAAAATAAAAAAAATAAAATAAAAAAAAATTAAAAAAGCAATATTATCTGGAAAAAAATATGGAATCTTTATATGGAAGCTGGTGGGTGGTTTCTGGAATCAGGAATCCTGAAGGCTTTCTATGATTTTTAAAAGACTGTCTCCCTACTCCTGACCTAATCAGACCTCATCATTCTATAAATTTTGGAAAGAGCAAAAGACGAGGTTGCCTCCTTTGGCATTTTCTTATCAGAAAGAAATGTTTGCTTTAGCAGGATATGGCAAATGAAGGGTCCCCAAAGACCACAGAGCTGTTGCCAGCGCTGGGTTTTAGAAACGGCTGGCTAGTTTTATTACCAGTTAATAACATTTGTATTTGTGCTTTTGCAAATAACCATGAGAAATCAATCGTCAGGCATGGATGGTGTGAGAAAATTACTGTCAGGGTCCTAGGAAACTGGCTGGGGATGAGGACTACGGTTCAGTAACTGCATCAAATGTATGAAGACGAAGGGGAAGGGTTTATACTGGGTACGTGCTGTTCAAGAAGAAGTAGGATTAGACAGTGCCTGGTGCTAACCCGCCTCCTCTCCCCACCACACACATCCGCAGGGCTTTGGAGAGCATCTTCTTTATCTATGGAGAATTATCCCATTTCATTCTTCCTGCAAATGTAAGGAGTGGCTGTGTTTTCAGCAGTGCCTGGGAAAATCCTAAGTCCTGGGTCTCTGAGGGACACTTTGGGTGATTAAGAGGAATGAGGATGTATGAGTTTGAATCCTGCACCTACTATTTACTTGCTCTAAGATTCTGGGCAAGTTATTGATTTATTTATTTTTTGGAGAGAGAGCTCTGAGCTCTCTTTTTCTTTTAAAAATTTTAAACTATATATATATAAAATATATATATATATTTAAAAAAATTAATTGAAGTATAGTTGATTTACAATGTTGTGTTTAATTTCTGCTGTACATGGGCAAGTTATTTAAGCTCTCTCTAAGACTGTTTTCTTATCTGTTAGGTGGAAACAAAAATGGTACCAAGTGCCTGGATTGTTGTTGAGATTAAGTGAGGAGCTGCAGGTAAAGTGCTTATCTGACAAGCAGAAAAGGCTCAATGCATTTTAAATAAGTAAATATACATTCTTGAGTAAAGAAGGGAGGAACCAGCCCAGCCAATGACTTTCTTGTCTTCAAAACTGTCCCGCTTATCCCCTTGGAGGAATGAGCCAGAATTCTTTGGGCTGTTGGTTCACTCCTTGGTTAGCAAGCCTGTAGATTTATTTTCCCTAGCCATTTCAGGCTGTTTATGCCTACCGAGGCCAAGTTACCTGGCTTGAAGGTGAGTAGGGAGCTAGATACAAACGGCTGAAGCTGCCCAGGCAGCAAGCCACCGGCTCTCACCAAAGCCCTGGAAAATGAAAGTGGCCATGATAACAAGGGTGGCCCTCTTTTCTTACCTTAGGGAGAGCAGACCCTAAACTGATCCTTATCATGAGATTCTGGGAATTTAGGCTTGCAGTTGTGTAGTGAGCTGGGAGCGCAACTCTTTGAAGGCAGATTCTGGGCATGATTTCTTTGTGTAAAGTATCTTCTGTAAGTGGAAGTATTCAGGGATATAAATTTGGGCAGCAAGGACTATCCTCTTGTAAGATTGGGTGCGTTGGCAGGAGTGGGGTCAACGGGCACTGGCCCCTTGAAAATAAATATGCTGTCTCTGATCTCTGGGTACCTCTGTTGGGTGACAAGCTCTTACAGAAACAAAGGGAGTGGTGGCATAGCAGGGACTGTCCCTTGTGGGGACTGTAAATGGCTAAGACTGTTACCATCTGCTCTTCTCGATTCAAATATTTAAGGAGGTTGAAAACACAGAAGTTACTATGAAATTACCAGTTTTTTCCCGAACTTAATTTCTGTCAAGGATGTGGAGGGGTTTGGAGACAGCCAGGAGATGGCGCCAGGGCTTGGTTCTGAAAGGACCCTGGGAGCACCAAGGAAAGGAAAATGCTTAGTGTAGCTCCAGTCTTTGCTTTTGGGTGAAACTATTTCTCCGTATATCTGAACAGAAAACCTGGCCTTGGCGTTCCTCGGGTTAAATTCTCTTCTCTTTTCATCTGACTAAGAATTGAGTTTTGTATTATGGTGCCCTACATTATCACTTAGTGATTCTCCATTAGAGGGTCACCTTGCTTCTGATGTTGTCTTGGTACCCACACTAACGTGAAACAGAATGCAGCTTGGAGAGCGATTTTGAATGAATAAGGTTGGAACGTTCCAGTATGTGCATGTAAAAAAAATAGTAGAGATCCTGTTATTTGGGAAAGTAGTAGATGTTTTGGATTATGCTAGTTTTTTTCTTTTCAGACCCTCTTCACTGATCTGCTGCAGTCAGCCTAGAAACCAATAGAGCTGATGCCCGAGATTCCAGCACTTTCTACCAGGCAGTGTTTACACTTCAGGGCTGATTTCCTATTAAGATTAATATAAAAATAAACACCACAACATAAAAACTGCCTTCAGTGCTTGCTTCCTACATCCCAGTGCTGTGCTAAGCGTGTGACACTCGTCATCGCATTTAATTTTCTCAGTAATCTTCTGGGGTATGTACTTTATGATCCCATTTTCCAGACCAGAACACTGAAGCTTAGGTTCAAAAATTTGCCCAAAGTCATTCAACTAGTGAATAAGAGAGCAGGGACTGAAAACCAGGAAATCAGACTCGGGGTCTGTGTTGTTGTTCCCTGCACATACTGAGACGGTTGGTGACTGTGGGCAATAACTGGATACCCTGAAGGCAGTGCTCAGTGGTCCCAGGTAGCTCACCGTGCTGAGGGCACACAGACTCAGAGATGTGGGAATTGCTTAAAGTTCTCCGGGGACTTAGCCCTGTGCCATGTCCCGTGGCTTCTTGCAATATAACACAGAGACCTCACATTCTGAGACCTCACCATCTGAGCTCTGCTTCCCTCCTGTCTCTCCCTCTTGGAGAGATGGGAGGCACCTTTCTCCAGGCACCTTTCTCTTTCTGGAATTTGCCCAGCCCGTTCCTACCTCAGGGCCTTTGCACCTGCTGACCCTCTGACTGGAGCTCTCTTCCTTCAAATCCTCACAGGGCTTGTTGTTTTTCCTCAGGAATCAGCACAGACGTGACCTCCTCTGAGAGTCTCTCACGACATCATCTAATGAGGTTTCTCTGCCCCAGGTCCCCCTCGTCCATGACTTTCTTTCATTCCCTTCATTGCACTTGTGATGATTTCTAATTATCTTCTCAACTGGTTGGTCGGTTGGTTTACCTGGTGTAGTGTGTTTCTCCTCATCAGAAGGTAAGCTCTGTGAGGCAGGAGTCCTGACAGTCCGTTCATTGCTGTATTCCTAGAATCTAGGATGTTCCAGATACAGAGGAGGTGCTTAAAAAATATTTATTGAATGAACATGGTGGGAGGATGTGACAAAGGCAGTAGGAGCTGTGGTCCCACTTGTCAGGAAGCTGGCAGTACAACTAGAGAGTCCCAGCTGACAAAAAACAACCAGTGGTCAATGCATGGCAAATCTGGAGGCAGCCTGGAATAGTGGTTAAAAAAATAGAGTCTGGGGCTTAACTGCCTGGGTTTAAATCCTGACTCTGGTACCCGCTAGTTGTGTGACCTTGGCCAAATTATTTCGTTCTTTTGTGCCTCATTTTCCTCATCAGTATGTTGAAGATTAATAATACTATTATTGATAATAATAAATACCTCATGGGAGTGTTATGAGGATTAAATGAGTTAATATATGTGGTGTGCTTAGAATGGTGCCTGGCACACAGTGCTCTACAAGTATTTGTTAAATAAATAAAAATATAATCAAATAAAAACCTGTGGCTTTTGAAGTTTGGGAAAATAAACTGCTAGCGTGAGGGAAGGCCCTGCTTCTTGTAGGAGGCTGGATTTGGATCAAGGGGGACAGGGGAGCCTGAAGGGATGCTTGCATTTGCTCTGGTCCCTAATTTCTACATAGATATTTACTCAAGAAATATTTGTTGAGCATGAGCAAAAAATGGTCGATAAACAATCTCTCCCACCCGTCCATCCTCCACCCCTTCAAATATTCTAGGAATTCACTATGTATAATGGGATTTGGGGAGGAGAACAATAATATTGTTTGGATTTATCACGCACAGCGATGCTTTAAAAAGAAAAACCCACAGTCTCTTCCCCCTCTAGACAAGGTCTTTCCTGTCCCAGTCGAGATGCAGGCTCTGGGGTTTATCTCAACTGGCTCTAGAATGATTCTACTTGAGAGAAATGCAAATTCCTCACCCTCTCCCCTCAATTAAATTCAACCAATGTGCATTAAGCACTAACTTCGTGCAAGGCAGGCATGCAGGGTGTAGAGAAGGTAATAAAAATGACACCCCTGACAACCTGAGCATCTAGAAGAAGTTTCAAATTAAAGTTGGTCCATAGCCTGCAGTGCGGTTTGTAGGGAACAAAGGGGGCACCAAAGTGGGGGCAGAGAGAGGGACAGACAGAAGCCATAGTCGCAGGTGCGGACTTCATGCCACAGAGTAAAACGGGCTCACACGTCCCAAGTGGCCGTGGCTCTAAAAGAGATAGTAGCATCTAATAATAGCAACCACACTGAAAACAAAACAGGATGCTCATTTTTATATCAGAGGAGGGTGAGTTTTGGAGAAGGGCTTTGTGCATTTTCAACAAGGTGGGAAATAAATGGAAAGAAGCCTTCTTTCAGCTATAAAGAGAACATCAAAGCTTCTCTATTGATTGAAGGGAAATAATTACAGTGACATCACGAGAAGAATCAATGAACTCCCAACATAGAAGCCCGGGCCTGATTTATGAAATCTCGCCCATTCCCAACACATGGCCTCGGGACACAGTGGCAAATAATAACATTTAATTAAAACACATAAAACAGAAGCGTCAGTGACAGCACATGTCAAAGTCCATAAAATGCTAATTTCTAAAGATTGTGCGTGCATGGGGTCTGGAGGGTCAGCATCAAGGAATTCCACAACAAAGGGCCTTTGTGAAAGGAAGCAGTCTTCCATTTCCTGAAGCTGCAGTCAGAGACCTTGGAGAGCCTCCAGCTCAAAACCCTCACTATACAGAAGATAAACTGAGGCCCAGAGAACAGATAGTTTCATCATATAATTAGTAGGAGGAGAATAATCTGAGTTTCAGACTGCTGTTCTGCATTCCCTGGACATGCTTTCTTTGAGTCCCAGAGTTATTGGCAGGAGTGCCCTCCCTCACTTTATGGGGGGGTGGTGCCTGGATACCACCCTATGCCAAAGCCAGTGAGAGCAATTCATCCACCAGTGGCACAGGTGCCTCTAAATCTTCTTACAACACAAGACATCTTCCATGCCTGACTGCATCTCAACCAAGGTTTTTAACTGGCAACCTGCAGTGTGACAATTCTGAGTAGAATTGCTTCCTTGTGCCTGCAGGTCCCCTCCCTGTCTCTTGGAATTGAGCAGAGCACTCAAGACATCAGCCTGACAATCCACTCTCTCTTCCCAAGATGCCTTCTTGGAGGGCAAGGCAAATAAAACAAATTATCTTAATCTATTTAGAACATAATACAATTCTGCAATAAATAAAATTTTCTTTTCATCCAGATGAGATCACTTGGGTAAAATGTTAGAAACCTGAGAAGGTTGTGTGGGGTTAGGATTACGTGGGGTTTCCATCAATTCCAGCTCTTGGTCTAAAATTTGGGCACAGAGTTCTGAAAACTCTAACTTTTTAAGAATTTGCTTGGCATTGATATCTTTGACTAAAATGGAAAATGGGGTATGCCTCAAGTCTTAATGGCATTTGTACACATTGATTGGTGAGTCTTATCAAGCAGCAACAGTGAAGAACAATAGTTGGGGTTGCAGAAATGTGGGATTGGGGTGGTTGTGGAAATATAGACTCTAGGATGGATGATTTCTGCTCAGTACCAGATTTCATCTGAAAATGCCAACCTTACCGTTGCTCCCAGACCAGAGAATAGGTGTTTCTTCACTGGCCTGTGCTCTTCTGGTTATCTGATTCTCCACTGAAGGCTTACTGAGTTCAGGTATTGGAGGGTGTTTCCACGCAGGCAACCTTACAACATGGGCAAATAGACATCTCCTTTTACGAGCTGGTAGAGTAGTGACCATGGAAAACTAGGAAATGCTTGGCAAATCCTGTCTAAATCAGGAGTTCCCCCAAACTTTCTAAATGAAAGGGGCTTAGGGCACTGATCTGGTTCTAAGTGGGGCAGCTAGGGAGCTGTTCTGCAGTAGAGCTTGCATAATAAGTTAAACTGTCATTTGATGGAAACTTACTTTGTAGCAGGTGTGATTCATTTAATTCTCAAAACAATCCTATGGCAGATATTCTATTATCAATCCTACTGTTCTAATTTCCATTTGGGACACTGTAACTTGCCCCAGGTCATAGACAAGTGGTAAAGAAAGGACTCAAGTTAGTGTAGGCTTACTCCAGAATCTGTGCGCCTGGCCACTATACCCTCTGCCTTTCAGTTGCAAGCATATCTGTCTATCACTTAGATGATAACTTGTAGAGTTCTCATTTGAAAGGATGGTTGGGGTAGACATCAGTGAGACACTGCTTCAGGCAGAGGCAATGGCCAGTGCAAAAGTCCTCTGTGCCAAGGAGAGAGTGGGTAAGGGAGAGAGTAGAAAATGTGAGATTAGAGCAGTGATAGGGACCAGGTCATGAGTGAAATGAGAGGCCACTGGAAGGTTTTGATCAGAGGCATAAGATAACCTGACTCTATATTTTAAAAGGTTTACTCTAGAGAGCAGGAGAGAAGATGGTGGAAGAGTAAGACACGGAGATCACCTTCCTTCCCACAGATACAGTAGAAATACATCTACACGTGGAACTGCTCCTACAGAACACCCACTGAATGCTGGCAGAAAATGTCAGACCTTCCAAAAGGCAAGAAACTCCCCCCGTACTTGGCCGTGTGGACGAAAGGCTCTTGGTGCTCCAGCCAGGCGTCAAGGCTGTGCCTCTGAGGTGGGAGAGCCAACTTCAGGACACTGGTCGACAAGAGACCTCCCAGCTCCACGTAATACCAAACGGCAAAAATCTCTCAGAGATCTCCATCTCAACAACAAGACCCAGCGTCACTCAACGACCAGCAAGCTACAGTGCTGAACACCCTATGCCAAACAACGAGCAAGACAGGAACACAGACCCATCCATTAGCAGAGAGGCGGCCTAAAATCATAATAAGGCCACAGACACCCCAAAATACACCACCAGACGTGGACGTGCCCACCAGAAAGACAAGATCCAGCCTCATCCACCAGAACTCAGGCACTAGTTCCCTCCACCAGGAAGCCTACACAACCCACTGAACCAACCTTAGCCACTGGGGACAGATACCAAAAACAACGGGAACTACAAACCTGCAGCCTGTGAAAAGGAGACCCCAAACACAGTAAGATAAGCAAAATGAGATGACAGAAAAACACACAGCAGATGAAGGAGCAGGGTCAAAACACACCAGACTTAACAAATGAAGAGGAAATAGGTAGTCTACCTGAAAAAGAATTCAGAATAATGATAGTAAGGATGATCCAAAATCTTGGAAATAGAATAGACAAAATGCAAGAAACATTTAACAAGGACGTAGAAGAACTAAAGAGGAACCAAGCAACAATGAAAAACACAATAAATGAAATTAAAAATACTCTAGATGGGATCAATAGCAGAATAACTGAGGCAGAAGAAAGGATAAGTGACCTGGAAGATAAAATGGTGGAAATAACTACTGCAGAGCAGGATAAAGAAAAAAGAATGAAAAGAACTGAGGACAGTCTCAGAGACCTCTGGGACAACATTAAACGCACCAACATTCGAATTATAGGGGTCCCAGAAGAAGAAGAGAAAAAGAAAGGGACTGAGAAAATATTTGAAGAGATTATAGTTGAAAACTTCCCTAATATGGGAAAGGAAATAGTTAATCAAGTCCTGGAAGCACAGAGAGTCCCATACAGGATAAAGCCAAGGAGAAACACGCCAAGACACATATTAATCAAACTGTCAAAAATTAAATATAAGGAAAACATATTAAAGGCAGCAAGGGAAAAACAACAAATAACACACAAGGGAATCCCCATAAGGTTAACATCTGATCTTTCAGCAGAAACTCTGCAAGCCAGAAGGGAGTGGCAGGATATACTTAAAGTGATGAAGGAGAAAAACCTACAACCAAGATTACTCTACCCAGCAAGGATCTCATTCAGATGTGATGGAGAAATTAAAACCTTTACAGACAAGCAAAAACTGAGAGAGTTCAGCACCACCAAACCAGCTTTACAACAAATGCTAAAGGAACTTCTCTAGGCAAGAAACACAAGAGAAGGAAAACACCTACAATAACAAACCCAAAACATTTAAGAAAATGGGAATAGGAACATACATATCGATAATTACCTTGAATGTAAATGGATTAAATGCTCCCACCAAAAGACACAGGCTGGCTGAATGGATACAAAAACAAGACCCATATATATGCTGTCTACCAGAGACCCACTTCAGACCTAGAGACACATACAGACTGAAAGTGAGGGGATGGAAAAAGATATTCCATGGAAATGGAAATCAAAAGAAAGCTGGAGTAGCAATTCTCATATCAGACAAAATAGACTTTAAAATAAAGACTATTACAAGAGACAAAGAAGGACACTATATAATGATCAAGGGATCGATCCAAGAGGAAGCTATAACAATTGTAAATATTTATGCACCCAACATAGGAGCACCTCAATACATAAGGCAAATACTAACAGCCATAAAAGGGGAAATCGACAGCAACACAATCATAGGAGGGGACTTTAACACCCCACTTTCACCAATGGACAGATCATCCAAAATGAAAATAAATAAGGAAACACAAGCTTTAAATGATACATTAAACAAGATGGACTTAATTGATATTTATAGGACATTCCACCCAAAAACAACAGAATACACATTTTTCTCAAGTGCTCATGGAACATTCTCCAGGATAGATCATATCTTGGGTCACAAATCAAGCCTTGGTAAATTTAAGAAAATTGAAATCGTATCAAGTATCTTTTCCGACCACAACGCTATGAGACTAGATATCAATTACAGGAAAAGATCTGTAAAAAATACAAACACATGGAGGCTACACAATACACTGCTTAATAACGAAGTGATCACTGAAGAAATCAAAGGGGAAATCAAAAAATACCTAGAAACAAATGACAATGGAGATACGACGACCCAAAACCTATGGGACGCAGCAAAAGCAGTGCTAAGAGGGAAGTTTATAGCAATACAAGCCTACCTCAAGAAACAGGAAACATCTCGAATTAACAACCTAACCTTGCACCTAAAGCAATTAGAGAAAGAAGAATAAAAAAACCCCAAAGCCAGCAGAAGGAAAGAAATCATAAAGATTAGGTCAGAAATAAATGAAAAAAAATGAAAGAAACAATAGCAAAAATCAATGCAACTAAAAGCTGGTTCTTTGAGAAGATAAACAAAATTGATAAACCATTAGCCAGACTCATCAAGAGAAAAAGGGAGAAGACTCAAATCAATAGAATTAGAAATGAAAAAGGAGAAGTAACCACTGACACTGCAGAAATACAAAAGATCATGAGAGATTACTACAAGCAACTCTATGCCAATAAAATGGACAACCTGGAAGAAATGGACAGATTCTTAGAAATGCACAAACTGCCGAGACTGAACCAGGAAGAAATAGAAAATATGAACAGACCAATCACAAGCACTGAAATTGAAACTGTGATTAAAAACCTTCCAACAAACAAAAGCCCAGGACCAGATGGCTTCACAGGCGAATTCTATCAAACATTTAGAGAAGAGCTAACACCTATCCTTCTCAAACTCTTCCAAAATATTGCAGAGGGAGGAACACTCCCAAACTCATTCTACGAGGCCACCATCACCCTGATACCAAAACCAGACAAAGATGTCACAAAGAAAGAAAACTACAGGCCAATATCACTGATGAACATAGATGCAAAAATCCTCAACAAAATACTAGCAAACAGAATCCAACAGCACATTAAAAGGATCATACACCATGATCAAGTGGGGTTTATCCCAGCAATGCAAGGATTCTTCAACATACGCAAATCAATCAATGTGATACACCACATTAACAAACTGAAGGAGAAAAACCATATGATCATCTCAATAGATGCAGAGAAAGCTTTCGACAAAATTCAACACCCATTTATGATAAAAGCCCTGCAGAAAGTAGGCATAGAGGGAACTTTCCTCAACATAATAAAGGCCATATATGACAAACCCACAGCCAACATTGTCCTCAATGGTGAAAAACTGAAACCATTTCCACTAAGATCAGGAACAAGACAAGGTTGCCCACTCTCACCACTATTATTCAACATAGTTTTGGAAGTGTTAGCCACAGCAATCAGAGAAGACAAAGAAATAAAAGGAATCCAAATCGGAAAAGAAGAAGTAAAGCTGTCACTATTTGCAGATGACATGATACTATACATAGAGAATCCTAAAGATGCTATCAGAAAACTCCTAGAGCTAATCAATGAATTTGGTAAAGTAGCAGGATACAGAATTAATGCACAGAAATCTCTTGCATTCCTATACACTAATGATGAAACATCTGAAAGAGAAATTAAGGAAACACTCCCGTTTACCATTGCAACAAAAAGAATAAAATATCTAGGAATAAACCTACCTAAGGAGACAAAAGACCTGTACGCAGAAAATTATAAGACACTGATGAAAGAAATGAAAGATGATACAAATAGATGGAGAGATATACCATGTTCCCGGATTGGAAGAATCAACATTGTGAAAATGACTCTACTACCCAAAGCAATCTACAGATTCAATGCAATCCCTATCAAAGTACCACTGGCATTTTTCACAGAACTAGAACAAAAAATTTCACAATTTGTATGGAAACACAAAAGACCCCGAATAGCCAAAGCAATCTTGAGAACGAAAAATGGAGCTGGGGGAATCAGGCTCCTTGACTTCAGACTATATTACAAAGCTTCAGTAATCAAGACAGTTTGGTACTGGCACAAGAACAGAAATATAGATCAATGGAACAGGATAGAAAGCCCAGAGATAAACCCACACACATATGGTCACCTTATCTTTGATAAAGGAGGCAAGCATATACAGTGGAGAAAAGACAGCCTCTTCAATAAGTGGTGCTGGGAAAATTGGAGAGGTACATGTAAAAGTATGAAATTAGAACACTCCCTGACACCATGCACAAAAATAAACTCAAAATGGATTAAAGACCTAAGTGTAAGGGCAGACACTATCAAACTCTTAGAGGAAAACATAGGCAGAACACTCTATGACATACATCACAGCAAGATTCTTTTTGACCCAGCTCCCAGAGAAATGGAAATAAGAACACAAATAAACAAATGGGACCTAATGAAACTTAAAAGCTTTTGCACAGCAAAGGAAACCATAAACAAGACCAAAAGACAACCATCAGAATGGGAGAAAATATTTGCAAATGAAGCAACTGACAAAGGATTAATCTCCAGGATTTACAAGCAGCTCATGCAGCTCAATAACAAAAAAACGAACAACCCAATCCAAAAATAGGCAGAAGACCTAAATAGACATTTCTCCAAAGAAGATATACAGATGGCCTACAGACACATGAAAGAATGCTCAACATCATTAATCATTAGAGAAATGCAAATCAAAACTACAATGAGATATCATCTCACACCGGTCAGAATGGCCATCATCAAAAAATCTAGAAACAATAAATGCTGGAGAGTGTGTGGAGAAAAGGGAACACTCTTGCACTGTTGGTGGGAATGTAAATTGATACAGCCACTATGGAGAACAGTATGGAGGTTCCTTAAAAAACTACAAATAGAACTACCATACGACCCAGCAATCCCACTACTGGGCATATACCCTGAGAAAACCATAGGTCAAAAAGAGTCATGTACCAAAATGTTCATTGCAGCTCTATTTACAATAGCCAGGACATGGAAGCAACCTAAATGTCCATCGACAGATGAATGGATAAAGAAGATGTGGCACATATATACAATGGAATATTACTCAGCCATAAAAAGAAATGAAATGGAGGTATTTGTAATGAGGTGGGTGGAGTTAGAGTCTGTCATACAGAGTGAAGTAAGTCAGAAAGAGAAAAACAAATACAGTATGCTAACACATATATACGGAATCTAAGGGAAAAAAAAAAAGGCCATGAAGTACCTAGTGGCAAGACGGGAATAAAGACACAGACCTACTAGAGAATGGACTTGAGGATATGGGGAGGGGGTGGGGTGAGATGTGACAGGGTAAGAGAGTGTCATGGACATATATACACTACCAAATGTAAAATAGATAACTAGTGGGAAGCAGCCGCATAGCACAGGGAGATCAGCTCGGTGCTTTGTGACCACCTAGAGGGGTGGGATGGGGAGGGTGGGAGGGAGGGAGATGCAAGAGGGAAGAGAAATGGGAACATATTGTATATGTATAACTGATTCACTTTGTTATAAAGCAGAAGCTAACACACCATTGTAAGGCAATTATACTTCAATAAAGATGTTTTAAAAAAAAATTAAAATAAAATAAAATAAAATAAAATTGAAATAAAAAGCAAATAGACATTTAAAAAAAAAATGTTTACTCTAGCAGCTGTGTAAGGAATAGACTGTGGGGGGCAAGGGTAAAATCAGGGAGACCACATAGGAGGCTCATATGATAATCCAGGTTAGAGAGGATGGTGGTCTGGACCAGGCTGGTAGCAGTAGAGTTGGTGAGAATTGCTGGGATTCTGAATATTCTTGGAGTTAGAGCCAACATGAGTTCTGATGGACTAGATGTGGGGATATATATGAAAAAGAAGAGTCAAAGGTGACTCCAGGTTTTTTGGCTCAAGCAATTGGAAGAATGGATCCGCCTTCAGCTGTGATGGGAAAGACTGTACGTGGAGCAGAGTTTTGAGGGGCACATCGATAGTTCAGTTTTGGATGTGTTAAGTTTGAGACATTGAAATGAAGATGTTAAGTAGGCAGTTGGGAATACGGATCTGAGTTCAGGAGTGAGGTTGAGCTGAGTTACTGGTTACAATACTGAATCCTTTTTATCTAATAACAACATTTGTCTCTTCATTTATTGAAGATTTCTTTTATATGCTTGCCTTGATTTTTATTGTATATATAGAACAACCTGGTTATTAAAGACTGCTTCCCCACCGATGCCTGTTGGTGAGCATGTGTGCACATGGGGCACAAATAGTCTCATTCTCTGGACCTAGGTCTGAAGTGTTCATCTGTGTAGTTTTCGTCCAAACATCCTTCTTCTTTTTCACCACTTCTCTTATCTTGCTCCTGCCAGGTCTCTGACTATCTAAAGGAACCATTAAGCACTCGCTGTGATTCAGTGTAGATTTTTGCCTAAGGTTGTTCCTATTTCTGGGAAATGTAAACAGGAGATGCACTATTGAAGGTTTGACACCAGGCCATTTTTAAGGATTTTGATTGAGTGTCCAAAAAAAAACAACACATGCCCACAACTTTTAAGAAAGGCATTGGCAGAAGCTGAAAGCTCTTCAGCTTTCTAAGAAAGAAAAGACCAACTTCTTTTCCAACATTGGTCAGTGCTGTTAAAATGGTTTTCCCATCTGTGTCAATGCTGATGTGGTTATTTTGATGCAGACATCTTGACCCAGGGCTGTTTTGACCCACTAAAAGCAGATGGAAAAAGGACAGAGCAATTCCACTTCTGTGAATTCATTCTGCAGATACACTTGCACAGATGCCAGATGAATTTTGTACAAGGTTATTCATTGTAGCCCCATTTATAATAACAGAATATTAGAAGCAACACAAATGTTCATTAACAGAGGACTAGTTAATCATAGTATATCCATACAATGAAATACTTTACAACTATAAAAAAAGAATGAGCAGAACAGTGTACATAGTATGCTGCATTTTGTTTTAAAAGGTTGAGGGTGCATAATATTTATTCATGGCATATGCATAAAGAAACTCTAGGAATTCACAACAAAACAATAGTAGTTGCCTGGATGATAGGGAACTGGAGAAAAGTCAGGAGTGGTGAGAAGACTTTTAACTGTGGACCTTTAAAGGTTTTTAAAAAATATTTGAACCATAAGAATGCATTGCCTATTTAAGTTAATGAAATGTCCATGTAATATACACAACAGATAACTTCACCCCATCTCAGACCCCCTACCTGTTGCCTAACACTATTCCAGCCTGAATAGCTTCTCTGAACTTTGCCCTTTACTGGAGGGAAATCTGTTTTGCATACTATTTTGGTGATTAAAAACAGAGTACAGTTGTTAGGAATATCTATTAGTTCAAAATGCCAGCTCTTTCTCCTAGCAGCTCAACAGAAATGTGAAAAATGAAACTAAATTGCTCCCCAGATTAAGAAAGTTCTGAGAGTTTGGTGTAAGGTTTTATCCATTCACATTATTCACTCTACCAACAAGTAGACCTTCTACTGTGCCAGCGCATTTGCTGTGTTTAGGTAGATTACACCGGTCATGAGTGAGGAGGATTGATGGGAGAGTCCCCAGCTTGGTGGCAGGGCATGGGGCTAAGAGGCTGCCGCAGATGAGGGTCTGGGCTGGAAGCAGACAGAGAGGGGGAGTCGAGTGAGGACTGTCTGGTTGCCTCTCTCACTGACACAGTTAGGATGGCCTGTCCTGCTACCGCTGGCAGGCTCAGAGAGGAACCGTTCATCTGACCTTGCATGACCTCTGTTCTCTGTTGTCTGAAATGGACTTCACCTTCAAAGATGTCAGAAGCAGATAAATCAGGCAAAAAAGCAGGAGGAACTTCTGTTTTTTCCAGAGGGCATAATGTTGACCGCAAATTCTCATTGCAAAGTGACTTATTGACAACATGTGTTTTGTTGTGTTGTACCCTTTCAGCTCAAAGGTATATTAAGGTGATAAAAATGAAAAGCCCTCACTTTTCTGTTAAATAGTTTGAACAGATAAATACCAGGGTCAGGGGGAATGGAGGGAGTTGCAGGGGACACAGGCAGGTTTTTGGTTTTTTGGGGCACAGGTCTTTTCAGGATATCTTACAGCTACAAAAAGAGTCTTGGAAATTTCAGAAGTAAAACAATGATATAATTCTGGCTTCTTGGGTACTTTGCTACACCAGAGAGAATCTTCTCTGGGATGGATGAAGTTGTCTTATGTATAGAAAAATTAGGTCTCAGCGTATTTTAATTTTGGGGTATACGACTGTCTCTAAACTGATGCCTGATATCCCACCATTAGCAAAAGCACTTTTTTGGGGTTGTACTGCTCCTAATTAAAATACAGTCATGGGTACCACATAAGCTGTTGTCAGTTATTGACATTTGGTCAAGGCTTAGTTTCCTAGGACCCAGCTGGGTGGTACAATACAGAGGAGGATGAGACCTGGCACATGGATAGTGGTGGAGAGAGCAAGCCCTAGTTAGTGGCTGGGGTATGGGTTAGGTGGGACTTTGAAGGGGCTGGGCAGGGGGTTCTGAACCATGGGGTGGGGGCTGAGCCTTGAGCTGGCAGAGGAACAGAGCGTACAGTACAGAGAACAGGAAAAGGTGAGGGGGGAGGGTTGCTGGAAAGGGGCGGGACAGGATCTAAGGCAGATTTCACCTGCTTCCTAATATTGTCAGGGACTAAGCCTGCTCTGTATTTGGCATAGGGAAGTCTGCATCAAAAGGGGAAGGCAGGGAATTCCCTGGCGGTCCAGTGGTTAGGACTCGGTGCTTTCACTGACGAGGACCTGGGTTTGAATCCCTGGTCAGGGAACTAAGATCCTACAAGCTGCGTGGTCAAGAAAAAACCGGGAGGAGGGAGGCAAAAGCTTAATACACACTTTCACATTGCTGCTTCTACTGTTCATTGAGGTTTCCTACAGAGACCTTGTTTACTTGGCTGACTGGTATTGTCATTAGAGATCTTTGAATATTGAAGTAATTAAGAACTGCAACTCGGGACAGACACACTTAATATTCTTTTTTTAAAAATTTTATTTATTTCTTTTTGGCAGAGTCTGGTCTTCATTGCTGCACGGGGGCTTTCTCTAGTTGTGGCGAGCAGGGGCTATACTTCGTTGCGGTGCACGGGCTTCTCGTTGCGGTGGCTTGTCTTGTCGCGGAGCACGGGCTTCAGTAGTTGTGGCACATGGGCTCAGTAGTTGTGGCTCACGGGCTCTAGAGCGTAGGCTCAGTAGTTGTGGCGCACGGGCTTAGTTGCTCCGCGGCATGTGGGATCTTCCCGGACCAGGGCTCGAACCTGTGTCCCTTGAATTGGCAGGCGGATTCTTAGCCACTGCGCCACCAGGGAAGTCCCACACTTAATATTCTTGAGGCACAGTGCAATCTTAGAGATGCTCACTTATTTGAGAAATCATGTGGGTGATTTTGTCACATCTTGGTGCATCTCACCTACGCTGTAACTAAGGATTAGGGTTGTAGCTATCTCTGAGGTATGGAGAACTCAGCCAATTATTTTCTACGATTTGATATTACAGTGTTATTCCATGTGTATAAACACCATGTGTTCATGTTTGGAGAAAGAATGATCTTTTCCCTTTAACAAAGGGCTCTCTCATGGCAGTGGTGACAAAGTGGCAAGCAATCAGTAGGTGTTGTTTGAGGGAAGGCTACCTTGGCTTTTATTTTGAAATCATTACTTTCATTTTTATATCAAGGCTAGGAAACAGTGCATAACTTTTGATTAGTATCACAATAGCATTTAAATATGTAGTTCTGCCTGCAAAATTGTATGCTACTCAGAGAGCAAATCCATCCGTCTGTGCCTCCCTCCCTCCATCCATTCAGCGTGTACTCAGCGAGCGGATTACATCGCCTATGGTGCTGGGCATTTGGGATGTGGTGATGGGCAAGCACAGACCCAGTCTCAGCCTTCGACAGGCTTACATTCAGTGGGGGAGACAGATGTTAGTCAAATAAACACAAAAATACATGTATGATTTTTGAAAAAAAATAAATGTATGGTTTCAAATTATAGTAAGTGCCATGAAAAATAGGCGCATAGTTGTATGAAAGTATATAATAAGGAAAGAGATGTTTAAACTGAGATCTGAAGAATGGCTAGGAATTAACCAGGTGAAAATTGCTGGGAGGTGGGGAGGGAGGGTGAAAAGAACAGTCCAGACAAAAAGGAATTTGAGAAATTTGAAGACCAGTGTTTCCAGAGAGCAAGTCTTTGTTTGTGACTTTGGCTGTGCCACTGAATTTGATTGTGTTTCAGGTTTTTTATTTGAAAAATGAAGGTTCTGATACTGGCTCCCTATCATGATAAATAGCAACTGTCCCATAATTAATGAAAAAGCGAGCAGCCATTTGAGTTCTAAAATGAAAGGTGCTGTAATGGTATAAACCCTGCCAAACCTACATCCAAAGGGAAAAAAAAAATTAATAACTTGGCATTCTCCTCAGCTTTAGGCATGCAAGTAGGTAATGAAAGTTCTCTAATGACGTTTCGCTTTGTGATGAAATCACAATTGAATTTTTCTGCAGTTCAGAACTCAGTTCCTCTAAAGCTGAATTGTGAGCTTTATCTGCTGGTCTCCCATCTGACCAGATGGGTTGAGTCATCACCAGGCCCACACTGGTTAAGCCCATTATATTTTAGCATACAGATGAGGATTTTGCTCTTTAAAAGATAATTGCTCAGGAAACCAAAACAATTCACCCCTATTACCTTGTTTTAAAAAGAAGCAGTTTTTTTTTTCTTTCTTTTTTTTTTTTACGCTGAGATTTATCTGAATAGACATTTCTAGCCAGATGAGTGACGTATATTGGACTAATTGGATTTTGCCAGGAGACCATTTGGAAGGCGGGTCAGAGGCCAGTCTGTGTGCACGCATCCAGGAGGTGACTGAGGCTCTCCTCCTGCGAACTGCAGATTCTCACACACAGTTGAGGGCCTGGTTGATTTGGGGCCGGGTGAGTAAGTCGCGAAAATGAGCCCCGATGCAAATGGAAACAGGTGTGTGTTTCACCAAGGAGGAACCTCTAGGGTGGAAAAAGGGCTGAATTCAGTTGGTAGAGGCTCACCTTTCTGTCTGTGATGGGGGCCAGCAGGGCCCACGGAGGTGGCCCCGGGTGATGTCAATCTCACCCTGCTTCTGCCGTGGGAGTAATCACGCAAGGCCGCCAGCTCCCTCAGCTGGAAACAGTTACTCCCCATCTGGGTTGAATTACCCTCCTGAAATGCAGCTCTGAGCCGGCCCTCCCTGCCCACTGGAGGGAGAGATCCGTCGCCCACGAGTGTGTGCTCACCCCTGTAAGCAAGCAGAGATGTGGGCCACGGCTACTTCAATCTCTGCACCTCAGCCTCCCAGCCAATGAACTCTGAGAGTTTTTGGCCAAGTGAATCAAGGGCAGGAAACAGGCTAATCACAGATGTGAAGGGAGATAAAACCATGGCTCTTTTGAACCCAGAAGCAGCCATTAACCCAGGGTAATAGCACAAGGTATGTTTTTGTTTATTTTTCCTAACAATGTTTTGCCTTCTAGTTTCTATCAGATAATAGATAGTTCAGTTGACTATAAAGATTTGGGGCTTTAAAAATAACTTTCCTTGATGGCTAGATTGGGAAATGAGAAACCACCCTTCTGTGGGTTGCTGTGGCTCAGGCTGATTTTTGGAGTGGTCTGGGTGCTGGATTAGGTTTATGCTAAACTAAGCCCAGAGGCTGTATCAGGATTCGTCACTCAGCATGGGCTCACCATCACAAATTTGTGGGCATCTCTCTCTGACTTATGGAACTGGGGGAACTGATTTCTACCTTGTACTTAGAGGACTGCCATGTAAGAATATCTCAAACAGGAACTCTTCCCTTCCGTTCGCAGTGTGGCTAGGAGTGAGCTCTGGAGTCAGATGAGCATTCAAATCTTAGCTTCACCCTGACTGGCTGTAGGGACTTAGACAAGTTCCTGCTTTAACTCTGTTTCCTCATCTGTAAAATGGGGATAGTGGCAATTATCTTGTTTTGAGAATTAAGTAATATAATAAATGTACTTTTGCTTGTGCGTGGCTGGGGGAGCCGGGCCTGCTGCCATTGTCCGTGCTGCTGGTTGGGATGGGTAGTTCTCTCTCTCTCCCAAGATTTAAGTTCAAGGGGCAAGGATCAGGAAAAAGGAAGCCCATTTCAGCTTCTAGCCTAAGATGTGTTCTCTATGCAGCTATGACCAAGTTTTATGCTGGGGTACTATAGCCTGCCTGGTCATGGATGGCTGAGTATTTGATTTTTATGTGTCTGTGGTGTTTGTGTAGACAACTCATCTGCCAAGTCCCCAGAGGGGAGGAGGGTGAGTGGCGTCCTGAGTTCCAGCTCTATAACCACACATTTAAGAACTGTTCCACTCAGAACTCAATTTGGCGTCTGATAATCAGGAATGCTTCTTTCCACCTGGTAGTTTTCACTGTTTGGCAACGGTGGCAGAGAAAAAGCTGTGTTCATCAAATCCCTTTTCATGCGCCTCCTCTGGGCACATGGGAAATTATGCTTCCCAACCCCTTGATGTTTAGAGGGGACCTCGTGACTAGTTGAGGCCAATGAAATGTGACATGTCACTGCCTGGCTGAGACAGGGAAAAACTCCGTTATGATATTGTAGCTTCTCTTCCTCTACCGTAGTGAGTGTGGAGGCCTCACGTTCCAGCTACAAAACAGTGGGGATTCTATCCGCCTGGAACCTCAGGTCATGCCTTGGAGGGGAGCTGCCCTTGAGAGCTGACAGACACTCACAGAGGACTTTGTGAGAAATGAACCTTGGTTGGGTTAAGTCACTGAGATTTTTGTTACTGCAGCAGAATCTAACCTATTCTGACTGACACAGCAATCTGTTTACTAGCTAACATTACTTGTACTGCTTTCCTGGCCCTGTGGCACCCACTCTTTTTCACACCTAGAAATTCTTCAGCTGAAAGGTAGGATACCTCATAACCAGTTCCTGACTGCTCACTGCTGATTCCACTGAAGGATTTTCAGGAACTAAGTGGAGGGTAGTAAATATTCTACTGCTAAGCCTTGCTTTAAAACAAAAAAAGAAGAAAAGGGAATGTATTTCAGAATATATTTCAGGCACGTCTGCTTAATTTTGTGTCGATGGCTGAATTTTCCTAACTCTGGTTGTGACAAACACCTGAAGCCCTCCTGTCAGAGGATTTAGCTTCTGTGGGGTCAAGGGTAATCTCATTAAAGAGATTTTGATGATTGAAACCACCGCATCAAGCAGTGTAATCACTAGAATCCTGCCTGCCTTCTTTCCTCACTAGTTTAGAAGAAGCCCCACTGCTTTTGAAAAACAAATTGTTCTCCAGCCCTTCCACTTCTTTTCATCATAAGGGAAACTTGGGGGAAAGTATTTATGATCACAGAAAATGGAAATAGAAAGCTATTATAATTTTCTCAGGTTAAAAATGTATTAGTCTGCTAGGGTTGCCATATCAAGATACCACCAACTGGGTGGCTTAAACTGTAGAAATATATTTTCTCACACTTCTGAAGGCCATAAGTCCAAGATCAAGGTGCTGTCAGGTTTGATGTCTGGTGAGGCTTGTAGATGCCGCCTTCTTGCTATGTCCTCACACGGCTTTTTCTCTGTGCTCATGTGGAGCGAGAGATCTCTGGTGTCTCTCCTTCTTACAAGGACACCAGCCCTATCAGATGAGGCTCCACCCTCAGGACCTCATTTAATTTTTATTACTTCCTGATAGGCCCAGTTGTAACCAAGCAAGGGCTCATGTGCCCTCAGCACAGAAAGCTGAATGCTGGCAGAGGGTGTTTACAGCAAAGTAAGGGCTTATTGCAGGGTGTCAATCAAGGGAGTGGGAGACAAGCCTCAGATCCACTCCAGCTTGGTCTTTGAGTTTGGGGTGTTTTTAAAGGGGAAGAACAAAGAAGCTGAAATTAATCATTGTCTTGTGACATTTCTGTGACATTTATTTATTTATTTATTTTTATTGAAGTATAGTCGATTTATAACGTTGTGTTAGTTTCTGGTATACAGCAAACTGATTCCGTTACACGTATATATATTTGTATTTCAGATTTTTCATTATATTACAAGATATTGAATATAGTTCCCTGTGCTATATAGTAGGACAGAACACACTGTTTATTTTATATATAGTGGTTTGTATCTGCTAATCCCAAACTCCTAATTTATCCCTCCCCACCCCTTTCCCCTTTGGAGGCTATAAATCTGTTTTCTATGTCAGTGACATTTCTTGATCATAGTTTCGGCAGTCAGGATGTCTCCAGTCTACAATTCTCTGGCCAGGTGGTCCACGGCTTGGGGGCCCTGTTAGCTCATCGTGCCCTGGAGAAACCATCTGAGTTTGTTCCTTAATGATGATATCTGCAACAGCAATTTTAGTCATCTGACTCTGGTTGATTAGTGCCCAGTTAGCACAGGATTGAGGTCAGAGGGGACAAGAAAGGGAATAAAGTTTTGGATGGAGAGATTAATCATAAACTTGATAAGAGAACTCAGTTTGAGGGGGACTCAGTTTCACAATCTCCAAATAGTCCCATTGGGGTTAGAGCTTCCACATATGAATTTTGGGAGGACAAAATTCAGTCTTTAACAGAACTGATTTGAGTAACCAAACTTTAATAATTAGGTTGCTTGTCTTCTGTCACTTTAGTGGCCTTAGATGCTGTGTGTAATGTGGGGACACTGAGGAGAACAGGAAGGTATATTGGTGTCTGGAAACTGCCTGACACATCAGGGAGGTTAGCCTCACCTGTGTGAAGGAGGTATTTCCTCCCCCCACCCACCTTCCAAAGGCTTCCAGTATTGCCCATGTGTTCTTCAAGTATGGAAGGAGATGACAGCCCCCTCTCACCATCCATTGCTCACACTGTAGTCAGATGAAATTCTCAAATGCAGACCTAAGAAATGTACTCCCCAGCCTGAAATCCTTCAACGATTTCCCTTTGTCCTCAGGATAAAACACAATCTTTAGTACAGCTTGCTCACCATGGTGTCTCCTGTACCTAGCATAATGGTAGCTTAATAGCACATACCCACAAATGCTCAGTGAACAAATCAATGATGCACCCAACACCAGTCTTCAGTATGGGGCGTCCCCTGTTGGCTCTGAGGTTAGCAGGCAGCTTGGCAATGTGGGGCAAAGGCCCTAAACCCCACGTGGTCTGAGCCTGGGCTCATCAGCTAGTCAACTGACAATCTGTGGGCAGATCTGATAGAAGCACAGTCTTTGGCTCCATTCAGAAATGTATAGACAGGTTGGGTACACTCACTGCAAGAGGCTGTCAAGCCATTGCTGATGGGCTCATTGTAGATAAGATTTACAAGAATGGATGGGGTACTTAGTGCCTATACAGGCTGAGTTATTCTCTGCCCATAAGATATAATTAACCCAGGCACCACCACTTACCTGGTTAAATACCCAGTCGCAAGTATAACAATTCAAAGGACGTAAACAACCTCTAAAATGATGGCAGATGTCACCGTGTCACTGCCTGTAACTTTCTCCTTTAGATTTGTTTCTGAAAAATAGCATCAAAAATGTTACGGGTTTAAGATTAAAAAGAAAAATCTGAGAGCTTCTGGCCTGAAACATCCTCTTTGAGATTTATATTGGGAGACAAAACTTTTCTCTTCTGAAGACATTTGTCTGATCTGTTTTGTCCTAGTTACTTAAATACCTTTGGATCTGTTTTCCCATGTAGGAGTAGAGTGTGGGTGGGATTAGGTCTGATTTGGCCTTGATGGGAATGATATGTGCATAAGGGGAGGAGAAAAGATCTCTCCATGGGTGGTTGGAGGCTGGCAGCAAACCCTGAAGTCCCCTTTAACCATCGGCTATCAAACACATCGTGCCTTTTCTCTGACTGTAAGGTTGTCATGAGGCCTCTTCGTAAGGTGTTCACAAAGTTTTGCGTTTGTACTCTCCTGCTCATATCTGGGGCTTGTGACTGTGGTTCTTAAAGGGGTCTTCTTCTGCTCAGGTAGCTGATCCCAGGGAGTATGGCACTTGACTTTCTTTTCTGATCCCAACCCTTAGGCTGCCCCAAGCTCCGTCAGCTAAGGGAGCTCTTCCCTCTGGTTACTGGTCACTCTCTTTTCTTTTGTTTTTGTAAATTCTCAAGCTTCCTTTTTATGAGCTACTTCTCAGCCCTTTGCAGGTGCCTCGCATTTATTCAGAACTCAAGGAGATCCTTATAAGGGAAGCAGTGTTGACCCCACCTTGGAGGAACAGGGAGAAGGGAGGCCAGTCCACAGAGAGGTGAGATGTAAGATCCAGGTGACCCAGCAGGCAGTTGCAGACCCAGGCAAGGGGCCCAGGGCTAGCCCACTTCAGTTGCTCATCTCAGCCATTTACTTGTTTTTTTCTCCCCCAGATCACTCTGAAGGTTGTAATTTGGGTTCGGCTCTAATCTCCTGTGAGTTCTTCTCTTCTAAAGCTATGTGAGACCTGGGACCCCCAGATAAATCCAATCAGCTGGAGGCACCTGAGGTACTTATTTGGCTTAGACTTCTGACATGCATGTTCATGCCAAATATCAGATAATTTCTTCTGATCTTTCTTCTTTTTTCCAATCCAGTCCAGGTTTTTTCCCAAGACTAGTTCCAGTGTAACTGCCCCCTGCATGGATTTCTTTATTCTTAAGGTCAGGGACCGATTTAGAATTTCATTGTTCTTTTCTGGTTTTAGTGAGGTGATGTAATAATCTCTTGATCCCTTGAGGACAGGGATCATGTCTTCTGTTACTTCTGACTTGCCTGTAATAACCAGAACAGTTCTAGACAAATTAGGTGCTCAGGGAGTAAGTCTGCATTTTTGTGTCCTGGGGAAAATTTTTATTTTGAGAGCAGTTTGGAAATAAAAGGGCCAGTTGAAAAATGTGATACAAACTTCAACAGCCGTGGGGCTTATGGGCTGGAGTAATCTGACTCATTCTGACATCTCCGATGCTCTATTTGCATATCTCTTTCCTACTGGCGAAGATATTAAATCACGGTGAAGGTTTGGGTTTTACCACAAATTCTGTTTTGATATTTATTCATTGGAACTTTTAAAAGCAGAATTCAGAATAAGCTTCATCCATATTTGTTTAAAATACAGATTCTCAGGTTCTATCCCAGACCATCGGAGGCTTGAAATGACCTTTCCAGGTAGACTTATAATGCACATTAAAGTTAAAAAATAAACATTGTTATATAGGATTTTCAATGCTGATTTTTTTTTTAATACAGCAGGTTCTTATTAGTCATCCATTTTATCCGCATCAGTGTATACATGTCAAACCCAACCTCCCAATTGATCACGCCACCACCCCCACCCCCCCACCGCTTTCCCTCCTTCATGTCCATACGTTTGTTCTCTACATCTGTGTCTCAATTTCTGCCCTGCAAACCGGTTCATTTTTCCAGGTTCCACATATATGCGTTAATATATGATATTTGTTTTTCTCTTTCTGACTTACTTCACTCTGTATGACAGTCTCTAGATCCACCCACGTCTCAACAAATGATCCAATTTCGTTCCTTTTTATGGCTGAGTAATATTCCATTGTATATATGTACCACCTCTTCTTTATCCATTCGTCTGTCGATGGGCATTTAGGTTGCTTCCATGACCTGGCTATTGTAAATAGTGCTGCAATGAACATTGGGGTGCATGGGCTTTTTTGAATTATGGTTTTCTCTGGGTATATGCCCAGTAGTGGGATTGCTGGGTCATATGGTAATTCCATTTTTAGTTTTTTAAGGAACCTCCATACTGTTCTCCATAGTGGCTGTATCAATTTACATTCCCACCAACAGTGCAAGAGGGTTCCCTTTTCTCCACACCCTCTCCAGCATTTGTTGTTTGTAGATTTTCTGATGATGCCCATTCTAAGCAGTGTGAGGTGATACCTCATTGTAGTTTTGATTTGCATTTCTCTAATAATTAGTGATGTTGAGCAGCTATTCATGTGCTTCTTGGCCATCTGTATGTCTTCTTTGGAGAAATGTCTATTTAGGTCTTCTGCCCGTTTTTCGATTGGGTTGTTTGTTTCTTTAATATTGAGCTGCATGAGCTGTTTATATATTTTGGAGATTAATCCTCTGTCAGTTGCTTCATTTGCAAATATTTTCTCCCATTCTGAGGGTTGTCTTTTCGTCTTGTTCATGGTTTCCTTTGCTGTGCAAAAGCTTTGAAGTTTCATTAGGTCCCATTTGTTTATTTTTGTTTTTATTTCCATTACTCTAGGAGGTGGATCAAAAAAGATCTTGCTGTGATTTATGTCAAAGAGTGTTCTTCCTATGTTTTCCTCTAAGAGTTTTATAGTGTCCAGTCTTACATTTAGGTCTTGAATCCATTTTGAGTTTATTTTTGTGTATGATGTTAGGGAGTGTTCTAATTTCATTCTTTTACAAGTAGCTGCCCAGTTTTCCCAGCACCACTTATTGAAGAGACTGTCTTTTCTCCATTGTATATCCTTGCCTCCTTTGTCATAGTTTAGTTGACCATAGGTGCGTGAGTTTATCTCTGGGCTTTCCATCTTGTTCCATTGATCTGTATTTCTGTTTTTGTGCCAGTACCATATTGTCTTGATTACTGTAGCTTTATAATATAGTCTGAAGTCAGAGAGTCTGATTCCTCCAGCTCCGTTTTTTTCCCTGAAGACTGCTTTGGCTATTTGGGGTCTTATGTGTCTCCATACAAATTTTAAGATTTTTTGTTCTAGTTCTGTAAAAAATGCCATTGGTAATTTGATAGGGATTGCATTGAATCTGTAGATTGCTTTGGGTAGTATAGTCATTTTCACAACATTGATTCTTCCAATCCAAGAGCGTGGTATATCTCTCCATCTGTTGGTATCATCTTTAATTTCTTTCATCAGTGTCTTATAGTTTTGTGCATACGGGTCTTTTGTCTCCCTAGGTAGGTTTATTCCTAGGTATTTTATTCTTTTTGTTGCAGTGGTAAATGGGAGTGTTTCCTTAATTTCTCTTTCAGATGTTTCATCATTAGTGTATAGGAATGCAAGAGATTTCTGTGCATTAATTTTGTATCCTGCAACTTTACCAAATTCATTGATTAGCTCTAGTAGTTTTCTGGTGGCATCTTTAGGATTCTCTATGTATAGTATCATGTCATCTGCAAACAGTGACCGTTTTACTTCTTCTTTTCCAATTTGTATTCCTTTTATTTCTTTTTTTTCCCTGATTGCCGTGGCTAGGACTTCCAAAACTATGTTGAATAATAGTGGCAAGAGGGGACATCCTTGTCTTATTCCTGATCTTAGACGAAATGCTTTCATTTTTTCACCATTGAGAATGATGTTTGTTGTGGGTTTGTCATATATGGCCTTTATTATGTTGAGGTAGGTTCCCTCTATGCCCACTTTCTGGAGAGTTTTTATCATAAATGGGTGTTGAATTTTGTCAGAAGCTTTTTCTGCATCTATTGAGATGATCATATGGTTTTTCTTCTTCAATTTGTTAATATGGTGTATCACATTGATTGATTTGCATATATTGAAGAATCCTTGCATACCTGGGATAAATCCCACTTGGTCGTGGTGTATGATCCTTTTAATGTGCTGTTGGATTCTGTTTGCTAGTATTTTGCTGAGGATTTTTGCATCTATATTCATCAGTGATATTGGTCTGTAATTTTATTTTTTTGTAGTACCTTTGTCTGGTTTTGGTATCAGGGTGATGGTGGTCTCATAGAATGAGTTTGGGAGTGTTCCTTCCTCTGCAATTTTTTGGAAGAGTTTGAGAAGGATGGGTGTTAGCTCTTCTCTAAATGTTTGATAGAATTCACCTGTGAAGCCATATGGTCCTGAACTTTTGTTTGTTGGAAGATTTTTAATCACAGTTTCAATTTCATTACTTGTGATTGGTCTGTTCATATTTTCTATTTCTTCCTGGTTCAGTCTTGGAAGGTTATACCTTTCTAAGAATTTGTCCATTTTTTCCAGGTTGTCCACTTTATTGGCATAGCGTTGCTTGTAGTAGTCTCTTAGGATGCTTTGTATTTCTGTGGTGTCTGTTGTAACTTCTCCTTTTTCATTTCTGATTTTATTGATTTGAGTCCTCTCCCTCTTTTTCTTGATAAGTCTGGCTAATGGTTTATCAATTTTGTTTATTTTCTCAAAACACCAGCTTTTACTTTTATTGATCTTTGCTATTGTTTTCTTTGTTTCTTTTTCATTTATTTCTGCTCTGATTTTTATGATTTCTTTCCTTCTGCTAACTTTGGGTTTTGTTTGTTCTTCTTTCTCTACTTCCTTTAGGTGTAAGGTTAGATTGTTTATTTGAGATTTTTCTTGTTTCTTGAGGTAGGCTTGTATAGCTAAAAACTTCCCTCTTAGAACTTCTTTTGCTGCATCCCATAGGTTTTGGACCGTCGTGTTTTCATTGTCATTTGTCTCTAGGTATTTTTTGATTTCCTCTTTGATTTCTTCAGTGATCTCTTGGTTATCTAGTAATGTATTGTTTCATCTCCATGTGTTCGTGGTTTTACGTTTTTTTCCCTGTAATTTATTTCTAATCTCACAGCATTGTGGTCAGAAAAGATGCTTGATATGATTTCAATTTTCTTAAATTTACTGAGGCTTGATTTGTGACCCAAGATGTGATCTATCCTGGAGAATGTTCTGTGTGCACTTGAGAAGAAAGTGTAATCTGCTGTTTTTGATGGAATGTCCTATAAATATCAGTTAAATCTATCTGGTCTGTTGTCTCATTTAGAGCTTCTGTTTCCATATTTATTTTCATTTTGGATGAACTGTCCATTGGTGTAAGTGAGGTGTTAAAGTCTCCCACTATTATTGTGTTACTGTCGATTTCCTCTTTTATAGCTGTTAGCAGTTGCCTTATGTATTGAGGTGCTCCTATGTTGGGTGCATATATATTTGTAATTGTTATATCTTCTTCTTGGATTGATCCCCTGATCATTATGTAGTGTCCTTCCTTGCCTCTTGTAACATTCTTTATTTTAAAGTCTATTTTATCTGATATGAGTATTGCTACTCCAGCTTTCTTTTGATTTCCATTTGCATGGAATATCATTTTCCATCCCCTCACTTTCAGTCTGAATGTGTCCCTAGGTCTGAAGTAGGTCTCTTGTAGACAGTATATATATGGGTCTTGTTTCTGTATCCATTCAGCAAGCCTGTGTCTTTTGGTTGGAGCATTTAATCCATTCACGTTTAGGTTAATGATCGATATGTGTGTTCCTATGAACATTTTCTTAATTGTTTTGGGTTTGTTTTTGTAGGTCCTTTTCTTCTCTTGTGTTTCCCACTTAGAGAAATTCTTTTAGCATTTGTTGTAGAGCTGGTTTGGTGGTGCTGAATTCTCTTAGCTTTTGCTCTTCTGTAAAGCTTTTGATTTCTCCTTTGAATCTGAATGAGATCCTTGCCGGGTAGAGTAATCTTGGTTGTAGTTTCTTCCCTTTCATCACTTTAAGTATATCATGCCACTCCCTTCTGGCTTGTAGAGTTTCTGCTGAGAAATCAGCTGTTAACCTTGTGGAAGTTCCCTTGTATGTTATTTGTCGTTTTTCCTTTGCTGCTTTTAATAATTTTTCTTTGTCCTTAATTTTTGCCAGTTTGATTACTATGTGTCTCAGTGTGTTTCTCCTCGGGTTTATCCTGTATGGGACTCTGCACTTCCTGGACTTGGGTAGCTATTTCCTTTCCCATGTTAGGGAAATTTTTGACTATAATCTCTTCAAATATTTTCTCTGGTCCTTTCTCTCTCTCTCTTCTCCTTCTGGGACCCCTATAATGTGAAGGTTGTTGTGTTTAATGTTGTCCCAGAGGTCTCTTAGGCTGTCTTCATTTCTTTTCATTCTTTTTTCTTTATTCTGTTCCACAGCAGTGAATTCCACCATTCTGTCTTCCAGGTCACTTATCCATTCTTCTGCCTCAGTTATTCTGCTATTGATTCCTTCTAGTGTAGTTTTCATTTCAGTTATTGTATTGTTACTCTCTTTTTGTTTGTTCTTTAATTTTTCTAGGTCTTTGTTTATCATTTCTTGCATCTTCTCGATCTTTGCCTCCATTCTTGTTCCGAGGTCCTGGATCATCTTCACTATCATTATTCTGAATTCCTTTTCTGGAAGGTTGCCTATCTCCACTTCATTTAGTTGTTTTCCTGGGGTTTTAGCTTGTTCCTTCATCTGGTACATAGCCCTCTGCCTTTTCATGTTGTCTATCTTTCTGTGAATGTGGTTTTTGTTCCACCAGCTGCAGGATTGTAGTTCTTCTTGCTTCTGCTGTCTGCCCTCTGGTGGATGAGGCTATCTAAGAGGCTTATGCAAGTTTTCTGATGGGAGGGACTGGTGGTGGGTAGATCTGACTGTTGCTATGGTGGGCGGAGCTCAGTAAAACTTTAATCTGCTTGACTGCTGATGGGTGGGGCTGGGTTCCCTCCCTGTTGGTTGTTTGGCCTGAGGCAACCCAACACTGGAGCCTACCTGGGCTCTTTGGTGGAGCTAATGGCAGACTCTGGGAGGGCTCACGCCAAGGAGTACTTCCCAGAACTTCTGCTGCCGGTGTCCTTGTCCTCATGGTGAGACACAGCCACCCCCTGCCTCTGCAGGAGACCCTCCAACACTAGCAGGTAGGTCTGGTTCAGTGTCGTATGGGGTCACTGCTCCTTTCCCTGGGTCCCGATGAGCACACTACTTTGTGTGTGCCCTCCAAGAGTGGAGTCTCTGTTTCCCCCAGTCCTGTTGAAGTCCTGCAATCAAATCCCACTAGCCTTCAAAGTCTGATTCTCTAGGAATTCCAGCTCCCGTTGCCGGACCCCCAGGTTGGGAAGCTTGATGTGGAGCTCAGAACCTTCACTCCAGTGGGTGAATTTCTGTGGTATAAGTGTTCTCCAGTCTGTGAGTCACCCACCCAGCAGTTATGGGACTTGATTTTACTGTGATCGTGCCCCTCCTACTGTCTCACTGTGGCTTCTCCTTTGTCCTTGGATGTGGGGTATCTTTTTTGGTGAGTTCCAGTGTCCTCCTGTTGATGATTGTCCAGCAGCTAGTTGTGATCCTGGTGTTCTCGCAAGAGGGAGTGAGAGCACGTCCTTCTACTCCACCATCTTTGTTCCAATCTGTCTCATTGCTGATTAAAAAATATAATTATGACATGATTTCAAAGCATACTCCCAGACAATATTAAATGGAGGATTCAGGAAGATAAGATATCTAGGTGACCCAAAAGTTTTATATTGAAATGTGTAATGCATCTTATTTGCTAGGCCAGCTCATTTATATGGTCTCATGATTCTTCACCTCATAACACCTTTTGGGTGCATCACACAGAATATTTGTTTGAATCTTTAAACCAATATCATCATTCCCAGAGTAAGTGCTCAGAGTCATACTGGAAGGCTTTGGAAATGCTAAAATGGGATTACAGTCTGGCTGAGAAGCTTCTTGGATTTTCCAAGGTGCTTTCCTTTTGGTTTTTCCTTTCCAGCTTAGGTTAACTTTAAATTTTTATGATGGAAATATCATTACGAACTGCCCCTTTCTTACAGCCCTTGGAAATAGCTAATTAGGGTTGGTGTGGGTTGGTAGCTTATTAGCACCCTTGAGTTTGATACCTGCAAAGGTCAGGGCAGACTAGCTGCTGTCACAGGGTCAGAGTATGAATGGCAGCTGGTCAAGAAAGATAAATATGACAAGGTGGGGAACAAAGCAAGCTTATTATTACAAGAAGTGTCACCCAGATAATAATGGAACTTAACCAGTGAAAAATCACTCAAATCATGACCTAGCCCAAAAGGAAAATAAACTTTACATTTCCAGAATTTATTGCAGCACTGTGATTATTTGGCCATTAAAATGTCACTTGCAGGATGAAATAATTGAGGATGCTGACTTCAGTATGAAATAGTTTTTTAATTCTTCTCAAAATATTCTGAGCATTATTGAATGACCAGTTTAGGTCTCTGGAGAAATAATCATGACTTAAGGCCTCTTTGAAATGTAGACCCACCTCCCCACCTCTCTCTCTCTCTCTCTCTCTCTCTCTCGCCCCAAGCCATGAATAATTTTCTTAGGAATCATTTGAGGAACCATGCTAATAAGGACTTAAACTTCCAGTTCTGTACCTAATGCTGATTATTACTGGTGACAGTATATCTCCAATGCAGTTCTATATGGAAAGATGGCCTTATTCCAGGAAGATGGCCCCCATGAACCTTTGGAATTCCATCTTCCATTTTATCACTTCACTGCTTCTTGAGATAGAATACTGCAGACATTCAGATCAAGATATCATATGGCCAGCAGCCTGAGCCATGCAGTCTTATTCAACTTTCATTAAAATACCTATGACAGCACAGAAAACAAAGACATGGAAAATGTGGAAATTTACAATGATGACTAAAAGGAATATTGATGGACAACAAATGCCAGAATCTTGGTGGAGTCCCTCCTCATTACATAAAAGGCAAATGGAATAGATTTAAGGAATGCCTTGTGGTACACCCAGGTTTCAGATCACGCAAGATTGACAACTGAAAAATGTAAGGAGATAATATGCTCTCTACTCTCCTTAGACAGAGACCCAGGGATTGTACCCACCAGAAAATAGGGTAGTTGCCTGACCTTGCAGGTGTTGACCCATTAAGTGACCAAATTACTCTTTTCCCATTACTTCCCCAGCCCACTACCTCATTTTTCTGCATGCATAATAGAAAGAATCCCGGACAACAATGAGAAGGAATGAGGAATATTGATTAGAGGTTGATTAGAGGTTGTCTATATTTTGATAGGTGCATTGCCTTATTGTAGTTTGGGGTCCTCTAGAAGCAGACATTGAGACCATAAAGCAAATTATTTACTTTGGAAGTGATCACAGGAAAGTGTGGTAGGGGAGTTAGTGACACAGGAAGAGAGGGCAGTAAATAAAGGTTCTTATCATGCAAGTCAGCACTGTGGGTGACTGGAGTCACAGCCCACCTAAAGAGATGAAGGAGCTGAATATTTATGCTCACATTCGTATCAGTTATTAGTTAAAAGTGGCTCCTGGGGGCATGGTGCCATTTCCCTGGTACATCTGGGTGCTGTGCACAGGAGTAGAGTTGTTCTTTAGGCCAGAGAAAACCCCTAGGCAAATAAATCTAGGTGCTGACAGGTAGACAGCTGATGTGCTCAGAAGTACTAAGGATGAGGGAGTCTGGGCAGGCCACTGACAGCATCTACTACAGTCCAGACTTTGCACCACTCACAACCCCTCTGCCCTGTGTTAGGTTACTCTACCCTGTCATTGAGTCTTCAAAGTCACAAAGAAAGAGCAAAAGAACCTACAACAGGAAGACTGGTGGGCCAGGTTCTCACTGTCTGCTGCCGCAGTTTGTCCTAAGATGTTCATCCACCACCTCCCTTCTCTTCCACTCTTTGTAGAGCCTCCTCCTCCTCGGCCAGCATTTCTGCAGGTTTAGGTGGCTTGCCTGGTGGAGTAACCCAGAGCTTTATCTTTGAGAGAGGTCTAGGTCCCAGGTTATGATAGATTTCTTCTGTGCAAACCTTGTGACCTGGTGGATCTGATAATATCTGACTCACAAAAGGCGGTGCTGGTTGCACGGTCCCCTGATGTCCTATGCTCAGGTGCCCAGCCATCCCATGGGCCCAGAAGCATTCAGGAGCTGCTTTCTGCACAGTGAAGAGCCCTCTGCTGCAGATGCCATGGGCTAGCTCCAGACCTCAAGGGGTCTGCATTGTGATTCTCCTGTTGAGGGTTGTCAAAGACCCTACAGACTTGAGCGCCATAGGATCCTCTGGTCATAGAGCCTAAGCACTAGGGTTGCTTGTACCAAACCTGGGCCAGCTGCAGAGTTCTCTCTTGCTCCAGGCCCACTGTATCCATTTGCTTGGGCTGCTATAACCAAATACCACAGACTGTGTGGCTTAAACAATAGAAATTTATTATCTCACAGTTCTGGAGACAACAGGTCTAGATCAAGGTGTCGGCAGGTTTGGTTTCTTCTCAGGTCTCTCTCCTAGGATTGCCGATGGCTGCCTCCTTGCTGTGTTCTCACATAGACTTGCCCCTGTGTGTGTGCCCCTGGTGTCTCTTTGTATGTCCAAATTTCCTCTTCTTATAAGGGTATCAGTCAGGACCCACCCTAGTCATCTCACTCTAACTCAATCACCTCTTTAAAGGCCCTATCTCCAAATATAATTGCATTCTGAGGTACTGGAAGTTAGGGCTTCAGTATATCAGTTTAGGGGGACACAAGGCAGCCCATAACACCCACTCAAAACTGACAGCCTTCTGACTCAGTAATAAATGGATTGGAGGAGCATTCAAGTGTGGGGGATGCAATCTTCAAAATTTGAAAAATTCTACTGAGTAGTATGCCACTTTCTTAGTGGTAGAGGTACAAAGTACACTAATTTGCTTCTCCTTGGAGTGACCTGGCAGGTCCCAGACCACTACTACTGGACCCCTGAAAACTTTACTGATCAAGGCAAAGCCCTTGATTGTTTATGAGGTTCTTGTCATCTCTCTAATCCATGTGTGCCTGACTCTTGCATCCAGAGTACTTAGCACTTCCCGCTCCCCAGGCATGATTAAATGATGTCATCGGTACAGTGAAACACCCAGGCCTTGAACAGAATACTCAGATGATCAAGATCCTGTTAAATTCTGTTGTGACATAGAGCAGGGAGGTTAACATAGCCCTGAGGATATGGCGGTGAATGTATATTTCTGTCTGTTCCAAGTGACAGCAACTGCTTTGATCCTCCTTTCTCATGGGGGTTGAAAAGAACACATTTTCCAATTCAACAGCCTTATACCAAGTGCCAGAGGCCATGTTGATCTGTTGTAGTAAATAAGGATACTGCATCTGAAACAGCAGCTGTGGTTGGTGTTAGTGCTTGGTTAAGTTTATGGTGGTCTACCATCAGCAACATGATCCAGTTGACTTTTTCTAGGGGACAGACTGGTGAACTAATGGGAATATGATGCCTACAATCCTAGCCTCCTGAAGTCTTTCAGGGTCTTGGAGGGTGGCCCTAATCTCTGCCATTCTGCCTATCGTGGAACACTGCTTCTGATATTCTTGTCAGTGGTAGACGGGGGCAATATCAAGGTTTTCACCTGCTCTTCCTGCAATGTATCAGTTGGGATCTAGTCAGGAGACAAATTCTACACAAGTTATTTTAACAAAGAGAATTTAATATAAAGGATTATTAAGTAGTTATTGAAAAATTAGAAAGGCAAAGAGAGAACACTAAGGTATCCCAGAAATTGCAGATAGCAGCTACCATTCTTATGGCTGGGGGAACGGAAAGAAGTTGGAATTTGTCACTTAGAAGCTTGGACTAGGAGCTGAAACTCAAATCTTTGAAAGAGGCCACTTCTCATCTTGTGCTGATGGCTCTGAGTTGAAAGGAGGGGACCATGGCCTATGGTCAAGAACTCTGAGGCAAGCCCTGGCCAAGCTGGTACTGGCATTTCTGAGGGCCCCTATGAGACTCTTCCTGCACGTGTTGGAAAAACTGCAAGCTGGATTCAATGGCTGTGACTGCAACAAACTGCCAACGCCAGGGTGAGGAATGAGACTAAGGTGTTGCTGACAGGAACATGAAGCAAATAGGAAGCACAAGTCTCCTTATCCTGCTAGTATCCCCTATCGGCAGAGCTGAATGTAGAGCTGACTGGCAAAGCAGAAAGGTGGTTAGCAGAGGCCCAGTCCCAGCATCACAGAGGAGGACATGGGAAGGGGGTGGGGTTGAAGTTGAGGGACAACAGCTTAATAACTATCAGAGGGCTCTTATTCCACAGGTCAGGCCACCAGTATGAGAGTCTACCAGCGAATATTCATCTAGCTTGTGCACTCAACAGGGAAATGACCACAGGGAAGGTCTACCAACACACTGGAACTATAAGGTAGGCTTGACCCCAGACCCCACTTATCACCTGGCCTCGAATGCCCTGTCTGTAACATGGGGGCCCTGATGGTATTCTGAGTGCCTAAGTGTTAGTGTCAACCCATATCCTGTACCCAGTAGCTCTTGAAAAATCATGGATATTCTTCTTTCTCTGGTGTACAGTTACTCAGGTGAGTGGTTCTGTTGCTTTGGAAGGGACTGGTAGAATCACTCCTGTGGACACTAGCTGTGGCATTGCCGAGTTCTCCACAAGGGGACCCAGCCACTCCTTCAATTGATTGGTTCTGGATCTCCTGAGAATTGGCTCAGGTCTGGAAACTGAGTGAATGATTATAACTTTCCACTGGGGTAGCTGACAAGCAATACAGTTGCTGTCTGGCCATCTATCTTGTCCTCAGGAACACCGGGGCAGCCCCAGGTGCCATTGTGACCTTATCTCCATAATGATAATTATGACCCACCGTTTCATCTGATGGCTAAGTTCTACTGCTTGGCCTCTGTCTTTCTGGAATCTCATCATCCCCACTGGTACTAGGAGGTCCAGTGGTGGCTTTCCTGTTTAGGCTAGCATTGACAGTATGAGATGCTAGAGGTACTGCTGAGCCCCTTCAACCTATATCCTATCCCAGTTCATGACGAGAGAGTCTATTAAATTTTTTTTTTTTTTGCTGCGTTGGGTCTTTGTTGCTGGGCACAGGCTTTCTCTAGTAGTGGAGAGCGGGGGCTACTCTTTGTTGTGGTGCTCGGGTTTCTCATTTGTGGTGGCTTCTCTTGTTGCAGAGCCCAGGCTCTAGGTGTGCGCACTTCAGTAGTTGCAGCACGCCTCCTCAGTAGTTGTGGCTTGCGGGCTCTAGAGCGCAGGCTCAGTAGTTGTGGCACACGGGCTTAGTTGCTCCACGGCATGTGGGATCTTCCCGGACCAGGGATCGAACTTGTGTCCCCTGCATTGGCAGGTGGGTTCTTAAACACTGCACTACCAGGGAAGTCACTGAGAGGGTCTATTAATTGATGACATTTTATGTTATCACCACCCCACTCATCATAATGCCTGGATTCAAATCTTGGTTCTGCTAGTTACTTGTAGTATGCCCTTTGGCAAGTTACTCAGTATATCAGTTTCTTTCCCCGTAAAATGGGAATAAAAGTACTTACCTTTGGGCCATTGGTTGGATTCAATGGGTTAACATGTAAATTGCTTAGAACAGTGTCTTACATATAAGCCTTTACAGAATATTAGCTATTATTAAAGTATAAAGAAATCTTTATAAAGTAAAAAAATTCATGAGAATGCTAACCATTTTTGTTCAACATCATTGATAAAAAGCAATTAGACATAAAAAATTAAGTGGGGTCAAATATTGGGGAAGAAGAGATAAAATTATTATTATTTATGCATTATAAAATTGACCACCTAGAAAAATCCAAGAATATCAATGAAAAACTCTTCAGAATTAATGAGAGAATACAGTAAAATCAGTAGGTTTTTTTGTTTTATGTTTCTTTTTTTCTACGTTTTTTATTTTGTTTTTTTTACATCCAAAATATAAAACAATTAGGAGGTAAATCCTTATAAAGGTCACAGTACTTATATAAAGGAAACTGTGAAACTTTAAAAGCAGCTAGACAATATATAAAATAGATAACCAACAAGGACCTACTGTATAGCACTGGGAACTATACTCAATATTCTATAATAACCTATATGGGAAAAGAATCTGAAAAAGAATATATATATCTGTATATCTTAATCACTTTGCTGTATACCTGAAACTAACACAACATTGTAAATCAACTATACTTCAATAAAAAATAAAATAAAATAAAATAAAAGGAGCTAGACAAATGGGGGAACTCTTTCTGGATGATAATTCTCACTATTGTAGAGATATCAATTCTCCCAAAATTAATTATAAATTAATTACACAACTCCAATAAACTTCCAAACATTGTTACTATTTTTTAACATCTTTATTGGAGTATAATTGCTTTACAATGGTGTGTTAGTTTCTGCTTTATAATAAAGTGAATCGGCTATACATATACATATATCTCCATATCCCTCCCTCTTGTGTCTCCCTCCTACCCTCCCTATCCCACCCCTCTAGGAGAACACAAAGCAGCGAGCTGATCTCCCTGTGCTATGCGCTGCTTCCCACTAGCTATCTAGTTTACATTTGGTAGTGTATATATGTCACAGACATTATTTTTTAACTTAAGAATGAGTCTCCAGTTTATCTGGGAGAATAAACAATGAGAACAATAATAACACATGTTAAAATAAGAATAATAGGGTATCTATCGCCACCAAATGTCAAAAAACATTTAGAAAGTCAAATAGTTCAAGCATTTTAACTGGTAGATAAATAAACAAAAAGAAAAAAACAGAAAAGCTTTGAAAGCCTATAAATAGGTCTTACATATATATTTTAAAATTAGTATGTAACAAAGCTTTAAGTTTCAAGTTAGAGAGGAAAAGGTAGCCAATGTCATAGATGACTTTTCAGCAACTGTCTGATCACCTGGGAAACAATCAAGTTACCTTCCCTAACTCATTATTTACCCTAAAGGAAATTCTTAAAAAGATTTTTTTATCGAAGTATAGTTGACTTACATTATTGTGTTAGTTCCAAAATAAATGCTTAACTGATAACAAAAATTAAGCATAGAAATGAAACTATAAGAAAAATAAAACTGGATAAATATTACATAACCTTGGGGTAGAGAAGGGGAAGGACTATGTAAGGTAGAAAAGAAAGGACAGGCAAGAATAATAGATTTAAATACACAAAAGTTAGGAAATTTTGGTGTCGTAAAACATAATTAACAAAACAGAAAATCAGGAAACGTTTATAAAACAAATGCTAGACAAAACATTGATTTTATTTAAAAAGAAGAGCTCTTACAAATGTATGGGAAAAATATAAATAGTTCAGTATAAAAATGGCAAATAGCCTAGATGGGCAAGTCACAAGAGAAAAAATATTAATAGTATATACAAGTATATGCATGTGTTTAAGAATCAAAAAATGGAAGTGAAAGCAATGAAACAGTATTACCATTTTTTCTTTTTGGTATCACATCAGCAAATTATCATTTAAAAATGATAATATCCAGTGATGGTGAGGGTGTTGGCAAAATAGGCACTTCCATACCTAGTCTGGAGACAGTTAACAGCTGCATCATTTCTGGAGGTAATTTTGATACTATGACTGAAAGCTTTAAAAGTATGCCTATGGCCTCCATCCTAAAGAAATCAGCAGTGTTATAGCAAAATATACATGAAAAATAAAAAGCTCCCTGTAGAATTTTTACAAAAGTGGATCAACCTAATACAAAAATATAGTGGATTTATTAAGTCATTGTACATCCGTGTGCTAGGATACTATACAGCCATTAAAAATCAAATTTACCATATCAGAAGAATGTTTACAATAACTTGCTAAGTGACAAAAGTAATGTATAAAATAAATTTGTAGTATGTCATCAGTTTTGTAAAAAATATGCACATATATGTATGTATGTGCAAAGAAAAAAGACTAGAAAGATGTGAACAACAGTTACCTCTGGGAATGGAATAATGAGTAGTTTTTTTCTTCATACTTTTTATGTTTTCCAAATTTTATGCATTGAACGTGTATTAGTTTTATAATTAGAAAAGGAAAAAAAATGAGGAAAAAATGAAGGAAATCTAAGGGCTCCATGACTCAGCTGACCTCTACTCTCAGGTTCTGGGTTTCAAGTTTACACAGAAGTTCTAGAAAAAACAGACAAAATAGCAAGTATGTAGTGTAGCCCAATATAGTGGCAACGTCTTATACTATAAGAAGAAAGAGTGTAAAGCCCCATGAGATTCTATGCCACTCTTTTGAAAGGTGGTTTTTAATATATAACATTTTGTTACTATTAAGAAATTCATTTTGCTGTCAATTGGATGACTAGTTACCCACCAAAGTTAATATTAATGCATATTTTTATATTATGTGGCTTGCTGGGAAAAAAATAAGGACAACTGCCATTCTACACCCACCTCCCCCCAATTCATTCTAGTGCAAAATAAACCCCAAGAAATAGGATTTGAAGTCCTCCCATTCTTGATCCCATTTGCTTTCTATCTTCAATTCCTTCCTCAATTTTTATGATAATCCAAGGCTACTCAAACTTTCTCACCAAATAAAGACACAGTCTTTACCATGAGCTGGCTTTGGCAGTTGGAGTTTTTTATCAGTAGTCTGAATCTCTGGAAAACAACTGAAGCTGGTTGTAGTATTTCATCACTACTGTTCAATATCAGTGACTGGTGGGCCTCACTGTGGATGGTGTATCCATAATTCATAACGCCATCTAAATTCGAGAGAGGATACATTGTAATCTCAGAATCCTTATTAGAGGGAAGAGGAATAAACATGCTTAAAACAAGTACAGCTGAAGCCATTGTTTCAGTTGGGTTTTATCTTTCCAAGGCATAGAAAAGACTAAATCAGTGACAACAGGTGCTAGTCCTTTCTCCTACAATACAAAGGAGAACAGTGCATGGCTAGTACTGATTAATATTTCACTTCACGGAGTAAACCAGGATGATTAATATTGTTTTGATCTATGCATCCGGTGAGACCCAAGATATTGATATGTAAAAGCACTTAAACATACACTGTTATGGCCCAGAGCTGTCAAGAGCTGTTGTGAATTAGAAAGAGCTGGAAATATCCACTTCGGAAGAGATCTGCCCAACAGCCCAGCACTATAAATAGTCCTGAGTGAGCCTGGCTTGTAGCTCAGGTTGGCCCAAGGCCTAAGCTCCTCCCAGGGGACTAAGACCCAGAGGAATGAGGCAGAAAAGGAGTCTGGGCATTTGTCTTGCTGATTCCCTTGTCATTATCACTTTCTCAGGAAAAGCCTATTGTCTGTCAATAAGTAGTTCATCTCTCCTCTCTCTCCCTCCTTCCCTCCCTCCCTCCTTCCCTCCCTCCCTCCTTCCCTCCCTAAAAAACAAAACACAAAATCCTCAAACACAAAAATAAGTAAAACAAAGCTTTCCTGGTTACTTTCTGGCATTGGTTACTAAGCACTGGAGATATGCAGCCTACTTATTGGTAACTTTAAATTCATGTTTCAGGAGTCTCTGAATGGCTGTGTGGGTAAAATAATATTGTGAGGAAACTGTAACAATGACCACGTACTTCTCACAGTTTTACTGTCTGCTGTCACAGTTTTATTTAACCCTCACTGTCCTCTGCAGAAGGTATTATGATGCCTATGTTATGGGTGAGGGAAGTGCAGCTCTGAGAAGGGCAACGTCCAGTGACCCGACTCATTCAAGCTGTCCTGCTAGATGATAGAGCAGTGATCTGTCGATGATAAGCAGCTTTAGATCTCCCTCAAGTTATATTACTGGTGTCCTTCACTATATGTGATATACTTTCCAAAGAGTTTACTGAGAAATTGTGCTAAGTTCCTCTAGACCACTGCAATTTTCAAACTTTGATCTACCTCCTTCGTATATTGGTGACTGGGTGGCTCAGTTAATGGGAGATGTTCTTGAGGTCCAGGCCATGGATGTGACCATCACACAATGTTAGTCTTTAAATGTAGTTTAGGACTTCCCTGGTGGTGCAGTGGTTAGGAATCTGCCTACCAGTGCAGGGGACACGGGTTCAAGCCCTGGTCTGGGAAGATCCCACATGCCATGGAGCAACTAAGCCCGTGTGCCACAACTACTGAGCCTGCGCTCTAGAGCCCGCGAGACACAACTACTGAGACTACGTGCCACAACTACTGAAGCCTGTGTGCCTAGAGCCCGTGCTATGCAACAAGAGAAGCCACTGCAGTGAGAAGCACTCGCACCACAATGAAGAGCAGCCCCCGCTTGCCGCAACTAGAGAAAAGCCCGTGCGCAGCAATGAAGACCCAAGGCAGCCAAAAATAAATAAATAAATAAATAAATTTATAAAAATAAATAAATAAATGTAGTTTATATACACATATATCTGGCCTTAATATTAACAGCTGGGTGCCTTGGTCACAATGGGGAGAGATAACAGTAGCTTCTGTGTACTAGCAACCAGGCACTGTGCTAAGCACTTAAAGCTCTTTTAATCCTTTCAGCGTTCCTATGGTAGCTACTGTATTATCCCCCTTCTAGAAATGAGGAAACTGAGACCTAGAGGGGTTATGTCATTTGCACAAGGTCCCACAGCTTACAAGTGGCAGAGCTGGGTTCACAGCCAGGCCGTCTGACTGCAGGGTGTATGCTTTCCCCCACCGCACTGGGCCATAAGCCATGAATCCATGGGGGTGGAGTCACCCACCAATCACCAAGCCTGCTCCTAGGCTGAGCACTTCCTAAGCTGGGTTGAGATCTGGGCCAAGGTTGGCTTTCTACCCTTTTTTTTCTGCCCTCTCTTTCCTCCACCTGCCCACTTCTCTCATTCTTCTTTGTTTTCTAGTTCTTCCCAACTCCTTGAGACAACCTCGCTTGTCCCCATGCCTCCCTTCGCCCAGGTCTCAATTCTGTTTAGGGAAGTCCAGGTGTAGAGCACCCCTGACCAATGGTTCCTAAACCTGGAGGATCATCAGAATTACTGGAGGAACGTAAAAAAAAAAAAAAAAAAAGCAAACTCCTGGGCTAACAACTTGGGATGCATTAGTAGTTCTTCAGGTAATGCTGATGTTAACTCAGTTTGAGAACAGTTATCATAGTATGCCATGGTCAGAGTCCTCACTGTAATGGGATTGAAAAAGCTAAAACCTGGCTGAACATAGTTTAGTTCATCTGGTTCCCTGAAGGTAAATATTGACCTATAGCACTGGTCTCCTGGCTTCGAGAATAGCTGTGGTTCTGCTTCCATGCATTCCAAAGGGTCTACTTTAGTGCCCTGACACCTGAAAAACCCCATCCTGGCTTACATTTGGGTGTTTGAAATGAACGCGTTCCTGGTTCCTCCGTGATATGCTAGCACTGTGAAGGAGAAATGGAACTGGTAATGATATTTAGGGAATAGCTACTGCAAATGGTGCCGAGCTGTTAGAAATCATAATGTTTATTTAGCTAGCCTTCCAAGAGGCTTCTATAGAAATAGGTAATTAAGCAATTTAAACAATTAAAAAATCAGTCATTAAAGACAATTTTCCTCCTTTTTAAATATCTCTAACTTTAGTCAACTTCTTAAAAATTGAAGTATAGTCGATTCACCATGTGTGTTAACTTCTGCTGAACAGCAAAGTGATTCAGTATACATATATATATATTGTTTTTAATATTCTTTTCCATTATGGTTTATCATCGATATTGAATATAGTTCCCTGTGCTATACAGTAGGACCTTGTTGTTTATCCATTCTCTATATAATAGCTTACATCTGCTAACCCGAACCTCCCACTCCATCTCCCCCCTCCCCCGGCAACCACCAGTCTGTTCTCTATGTCTGTGAGTCTGTTTCTGTTTCATAGATAGGTTCATTTGTGTCATATTTTAGATTCCACATATAAGTGATATCATATGGTATTTGCCTTTCTCTTTCTGACTTACTTCACTTAGTACGATCATCTCTGGTTGCATCCATGTTTCTGCAAATGGCATTATTTCATTCTTTTTTTTATGGCTGAGTAGTAATCCATTGTATATATTCACCACATCTTCTTTATTCATTCATCTGTTGATGGACATTTAGGTTGCTTCCGTGTCTTGGCTATTGTGAATAGTGCTGCTATGAACATAGGGGTGCATGTATCTTTTTGAATTATAGCTTTGTCTGGATATATGCCCAGGAGTAGGATTGCTGGATCATATGGTAATTCCATTTTTAGTTTTCTGAGGAAACTCCATACTGTTTTCCATAGTGGCCGCACCAATTTACATTCCCACCAACAGCATAGGAAGGTTCCCTTTTCTCCGCACCCTCTCCAGTGTTTGTTTTTGTTTTTTTAAAATTATTTATTTATTTATTTATTTATTTTTGGCTGCGTTGGGTCTTCGTTGCTGTGCTTGGGCTTTCTCTGGTTGCGGCGAGCGGGGGCTACTCTTCGTTTTGGTGTGTGGGCTTCTCTTTGCAGTGGCTTCTCTTGCTGTGGAGCACGGGCTCTAGGCACGTGGGCTTCAGTAGTTGTGGCACATGGGCTCAGTAGTAGTGGCTCGTGGGCTGTAGAGCGCAGGCTCAGTAGTTGTGGCGCATGGGCGTAGTTGCTCCGCGGCATGTGGGATCTTCCCAGACCAGGGCTTGAACCCATGTCCCCTGCATTGGCAGGCAGATTCTTAACCACTGCATCACCAGGGAAGTCCCCCCAGCATTTGTTATTTGTAAAGTTTTTAATGATGGCCATTCTGACCCGTGTGAGGTGGTACCTCATTGTAGTTTTGATTTGCATTTCTCTAATAATTAGTGATGTTGAGGATCTTTTCGTGTGCCTATTGGCCTAAATGTCTCTAACTTTAAAGACATCAGAAATTCATCCTGTTTTAAAATAATGCATCTGCCCTCAAAGCCAGGCTTGCTGCTGCTTCTGATAAAGTTAATTCTGCTGATTCCTGGAAGATTCTTTTCAGAGACAAATGGTTTCTCTGAGGCTCATTTAAGTCTTTATTACTCAGAGCTTGGATGCTGCATTAAATTTTTCCACTTTGATCAGTTGGGCCATGGTTGCAGACCATGAGGAGTAGAAACTGTTTATTCATAAGTCAAGAGTGTTGTTGGCACTTTTTGAATCTCAGAAGAGGATTACTAGGGTGGTAGTAGTGGTATAAATGTCACACTAAATCTTCCATTTTGACTGTGACAGTTAACAATGCAAGTGCAATAATCTGAATATGTAAAGAAGCTGGAGATTATCTGCCAAAGGGCAGGTCCTTTCCTAATTACTGATAGAAAAATCATTCCTCTCTGTAGTTAGAAATCTCTCTCTCTTTCTTCTCTCTCTCTCTCTCTCTCTCTCTCTCACACACACACACACACACACACACACAAAGTTAACAATATTCAACCATGTTAAAAAAAAAAAAAAGAAGCATCTGTTCTGCTTTCCCTCAAGACACAATAATGGAGAGTGGGCTTGTATTGCAATGGGAAGCATGAAAATTAAACTTTATGAAGAACTTCCTCATAGGAGGGGTTGGGAAGCACCAAAGGGTTGTAGTATCCAGTTGATTTAAAAAATGAGAAAAGAATGTGCATCTTGTAGACATTCAAAATATTTGCTAAATTGTATTCCAAGAAAGATGGCATGGATTTGAAGGGGATCAGAATATTCCTCCCCAAAATATGCCACTCTGGCATGATTATTTTGAGCTGGAGGCAAATGAGAATCAACAGATGCAGAAAGAAACATTCTTAGATCTTCCCTTATCTGACTAAAAGCAAAAATTCCTGAGAAATGGGGACTGCCATAAATCCCCTCTCCCAGAGTAGTTTTATAGCCAGGAAGAAGGCAGAAAGTCAGCACTGAAATTGGTCTGCAAACAAACATTACTAAAATAACCTTTCTCTAACAATTTGCCACTCCAGCCCAAACCCATTTTTCCTTTGTCTTGTCATGACTGCATAATTTATCATTCTTTGTTAAAAAGGTATATCAACTCCCAGGCCCATCTGTTTTTTTGGGTTTTCACTTCTCTATGAAGTTCTCCATATGCATATGTAATAATAAACCTTTCTCCTGTTAACCTGCCTTTTGTCAATCTAATTTGCAGGGCCCCAGGCACTAAACCTAGGGGATAGAGGAAAAAATTTTTTCCCTTCCCCTATGGATTCATGTGAAAAGAACAACCACAACATTAAGAATACAATTTTTTTAGTCACAAGGACCCTCTGGGATAGTAATGGTGCCTGTATTTAAATCTTATCTTTGCCATTGATTTGGATGAGTTATTTAATTTTTCTCAACCTTTATTTATACTTTTATGAACCGGTAATAAAATTAATACCTCATAGAGTAGCTATAATGCATGTAAAGTACTTAATATAGTATGAGGCACCTTTCTTTTATATATATATATATATATATATATATATATTTTTTTTTTTTTTTTTTTTTTTTTTTTTTGGTAACGTGTTCTCCATAGTTCGAGGTATGGATGAGATATGACTACTGTCTTAAATGGCTTGCATACACTTCTGTCTAAACACAGAAAGAATAAGTTGACTAACATCTTGAGATTTCTTTGAACCCTATGATTCCATAGTCTTGTGTAGACTCTTTAATGATTATTTAGTTTTATGCAGAGGCAAAGGTTGTTTCCTAGATTGTCCAGAAGGGGACTGAGATAGGAGACACTTGCATACAGCTACCTAATCAGATTAGATCACTTGACATTTTTGGATGAGCAATAAGTTGATAAATGAGGAGGGCTGGTCACTGTCATGGTTATTAATGAGATAACCTACCATCTTGATGATAATGAATTCTGATGAAGGAAAAGAAATCACCTTTAGGCAAAACCTGCAAATGTGCAGTCAACCGCCTGGTTATTGCCTCTACATTTTCCTGGGCTGGTGTCGAAGAGGAGACTCAAGACTTAAAGACCTGGATAAATGTCATGCAAAGATGGGCCCTGGAGTTATAGTATCTGAGCATGTAGCTTAGGGCAGAACACGTCAGTGTCATGGAGCTCATTGCTGGGCTGCTTTTTCCTGCCAGCCCTCCAGAAACAGGTCAGAATGACAAAACAAGCATGTGCTTGGCCTTGCCAGGTTTTAGTAGGAAAATTCTGCCACTAAAAGCCCCACCTCTGACAGTTTTTTGACATGAAGCTTCATGTAATTGGAAAAGGCAGTAAGATTTTCTGCCCATGGAACACCTCTGAACATGATTAACCATGTGACTTAGGAAGTGGTCCTAGCAAACGAATAAGCTTCTAGGTTGCTAAAGACAAAGAAGAAGCCACTAGTATTATCCAACACACATCACAGTCTGCTGGAAAGTTACCCCAGGGGTCAATAGCTTCAGTCTCCTGCCTCTAGTTGGGTCTGCTTTCAGACTAGGCCAAATCTACAAAATTCAATTCTGTTTCTTAGTCACCTTCCCTGATAGCCAAATAAAAGCAGGTGCTCAGTTTAGACTTCCCAAGACATAGTATTGTAGTTGCTACTTATCTGTATTTTGTAATTTCTGAGATTTACTCTGTTGGAGAAATACTACCCAGGAAAATGCAGAGAAAATAGTCTCTTTGATACCAGTCCAAAAAAATGAGTTTCTTAAGAACTACAGTTTAAAAATCTCACAGTATTTGTAGGTTTGTGGCATCATCTTATTTCTTACCTCCACCCACGTGACACAGCCAAATAGGCCTTCTCTCTTCATTCTGCCAACCTGCCCACTCCCAGGATTTTTCTATTTAATTCTGGGAAATTTGTCTAAGAAGAGGATGAGTCTTGAAGCCAATAATAAGCTGAAATGTCCTGGGTAGGAGTTGTGTGAGGAGTGGGCCATAAGGACTCATGGATCTATGGCTTGAGGGAAAGATGGAAAAACAGAGGCAGGCTTTTCTTCCCCCCTAAACCACTGGTCCAAGAACATCATGAACTTGGTAACTAGATATGCTTTTAGAAGATAGCCCTTCAATTTTAGAAATAGATTTTCTAGCTGCTTTAAAATCAGTATAGCTATACACCAAGTAAATCAATGAAAAATACTTTGTGTGCCAATTTGTGCCAAAGATACATAGCTCCTTCAACAATAATCAAGGGTAAGGAAGTAACCAACTGTCCATATCTGGTGAAACCAGAATCATCTTTTAGGTACTTCTGTCCTGTTTGGGCTATGGCTTTGGGGCATGGTTGTTATCTTCCTGCTTCCTTCACTGATACCTGTCCTCTAAGTGTAGGGGCACCCCACCCAACACAGTAGTAGTTGTTCATCTCCCAACCTCTGCTCCCAAACACACTCCTATCTGTAATAGCAGCTCACTAGGGCACTGGGCTGTATATAATGTGTGTGTTTATGTGTGTGGCAGGGTGGGAGGCGGGTAGTATATTAGTTTCCTAGGACTGCTGTAACAAATTTCCATAAACTGATAGTTTAAAATAGCAGAAATTTATTGTTTCACAGTTCTGGAGGCTAGAAGTCTGAAACCAAGGTGTCAACAGGGTCATGTTCCCTTTGAAAGCTCTGTGGGAGGATTCTTCCTTGATTCTTTTGGTGGTTGGTGGCAGTCCTTGACATTCCTTGGTGTATAGATACGTCACTCCAATCTCTGTCTCCATCTTCACTTGGCATTGTCCTCTGTCTCTGTGTCTGAATTTCCTTCTTCTTATGAGGACATTTATCATTGGATTACGATCCACCCTAATTCAGTATGACCTCAGTTAAACTTGATTACGTCTATAAACCCCTACTTCCAAATAAAATCAGGTTCCAGGGTTAAGACTTGAACATATCATTTTGGAGGACACAGGTCAATCCACAACAGGGGGTATTTTTTGGAAACCAGAATTCAGTCCTAGTTCCATCTATACGTCCTCCTGTATTGCAGAGTCTGGAAGCCTGAGAACTATATTCTTCAGAATCTCTGGGTATCAGACTTCTGCTTTATTTTGTGCCAATAAGAGTCATTTGTGCAATGAAATAGTTATTGCTACTGTAGTAGCAGCAGGTAAAGATACAGGCACTGATAGATGGCAGATGTGAGATTCTGCAATAACTTCTGGGTGTCTTCCTGCAAATTGTCTCCTTTGGTGTTGTAGTAAGCTGAGATCATCAGTGGTAGTTTTCTGAAACTCCTGTAATTCCAGATTTCTTGGAAGCTAATGACATCTTTCCCTGACTTTGCTTCTTCAGCCTTCGCAACAGTTTTCTGAGCCTCCAGTTCCCTAAATTAAATCCCTTCCTTGAAATACCTTGAATGGTTCCTGTTTTTCTGACCAAATCCTGTTTTATAGAGTGTGTGTGTTATGGGTGTCATGCTCTTCTCAAGAGATGTCTCAGAATCCCTAAAGGCATACACAGTTTTAAATTCAATCTGTCTGAAATTCCCCCTCAGCTTCCTGAGGAGTGGAGAAACACCTTGCCCCTCACCAGCAGTTGAGAATTCCATGTATAATGATTTTGGACTTTCATAACCTGCTTAATGAGATTAAGGATGAGATTTCCTTGGAGAAGGTCACAGTCTTCAGGGATCAGTATACTTCATGAGGTTACATTACAGTAAAATAAATAATCTCTAACCTCACTGCTTTTAGATTACCATGGAAACTGCCCAGAAAAGAATATATATTAGTTTTTCTGCTCAAAACCCTTCTGTGGCTCCCCATTGACTGATGAATTAAGTATAAACACTGACCTGATATTCAAAACCTCTATAGTATAGTCCACTAGAATATGAACTGCATGCAGACAAGGACTTTCACTGTTCCATCCTCACCTGTAACTGTCTGGCACATAGCAAATTTTTAATAATTATTGTTTAATAAATGAATGTACTTACATTTCTAAATATTTTTGTCATTGTTCACCTACATCCTTATAGACTGCAGTCAGTCTGGTCATCCATCCCAATCATCTATCCTTTATTTTTGCTGTACATTTGCTCATATTGTTGCTTCTCTCTGTAATGGTTTCCCTCTCTTGCCTCTTCCTTTGTTGAAATCCTAGCATCTTTTAAGACTTGTCTCAAAAACTATCTGCTCCATGAAGTCTTTCCTGGCCTGTACCCTTAACTGGATGGGATCTCTCCTTGCTTTAATCTCTCATGTGCTTAAAAAAAAACCTGAGATATAACTGACATACAACACATTAATTTTAAGTGTACTCTCATGTACTTAAAAAATTAATTACTTTTTAGAACAGTTTTAGGTTTACAGAAAATTAAGCAGATAGTACAGAGAGTTCCCATATATTCACCTCCTCCTGCATGTTTCCCCTATTATCATTATTTATTGTAGTAAAATATACATAACATAAAATTTACCATTTTAATAATTTTTAAGTGTAGATTTCTGTAGCATTTGAGTACATTCACATTGTTGTCCATCCATCACCACCATCCATCTTCAGAGCTTTTTCATCTTCTCAAACTGAAATTCTGTACCCATTAAACAGTAACTTCCCATTCCCCCTTCCCTAAGTTCCTGGTAACCTCTATTCTGCTTTCTGTCCCTATGAATTTGCCTATTCTAGATAACATGTAAGTGGAATCAAACAACACTTGTGCTTTTGTGTGTGGCTTATTTTACTTAGCATAATGTCCTCAAGGTTCATATGTGTTGTAGCGTGTCAGAATATCATCCCTTTTAAAGGCTGAAGAATATTCCACTATATGTAGATATAACATTTTTGTTTATCCGTGTATACATTGGTGGACATTTGGATTGTTTCCACCTCTTGGCTATTGTGAATAATGCTGCAATGAACCTGGGTGTACAAATATCTGTTCAAGTCTCTGTTTGCAGTTCTTTTAGTCATATACCCAGAATTAGGATTGTTGGATAATATGATAATTCTATGTTGAATTTTTCAAGGAACAGCTATACTGTTTTCCACAGTGACTACACAATTTACATTCGTATCAGCATTGCACAGTGCTCTAATTTCTCCACATCCTAACCAATGCTTGTTATTTTCTGTTTCCCCTATTATTAACATCTTGCATTACTGTGGTACATTTGTTACAATTAATGAACAAATATTGATACATTATTACTAACTAAAGTCCATAGTTCACATAAAGTTTCACTCTTTGTGATGGGTTTTGGCAAATGCATAATGTCATGCACCCACCATATACAGTATGGTACAGAATAATTTCACAGCTCTAGAAATTCCCTGTGTTACACCTATTCATCCCCCTCCCCCTGAAACACTGGCAACCACTGATTTTTTTTATTGTCTCTATAATTTTTCCTTGTCCAGAATGTCCTATAGTTGGAATCACACAGTATAGAGCCTTTTTAGATTGGCTTCTTGCACTTAGCAATTCAAGTTTCTTCCATGTTTTCTTGATGACTTGATAACTCATTTCTTTTTATTGCTGAATAATGTGATATTTTATGGACACATCATGGTTTATCTTGGCTTTTGGCAACTTCTCATGTACTTTTTAAACTTTTATCATACTGAAAATATTTTACCTGCTATTGTAGTTTTTTTACATGCAAGTCTCATCAGCCCCTACCTTCTCCACTATATTAGATGATATATTCCCTGACAGCAGAGCCTAATGTCTTTCTCGCATGATTAGGCATAAAGCCAGTGATAAAAGTGCCTTGCCCATAATAAGTACTCAGCAAATGCTGTTTGAAGTGAATAGGTATTAGATTTCTCACTCTGCTAGAGGACCTGGGGCCTTTAGGGAAGTTTTTCAGGTTCATGAGTGTTGCAGACCTGGTTACGACAGCTTGTCATAGCATTGGTAAGACTTGTCATCATCTCTTCTTCAAGGACAATCGTGTTAGCTCTGCTAACGTTGAGACAGACTCTTATACCAAAGAAATGATCAAGTTTAGCTTTTGGCTGAGTCTCCTTCTCTGATATTTGTGGAGCATGACCTTGTAGTCATGAGAGGGGCAAGGAAAGAAAGACGGGTTCTGTGGAGCTGGGGGCTCAAGGAAGGAGCCCATGCTTGCCTGTGGGGACCCTGAGCTAGAGTGCAAATAAAGACCCCCTTCTTGTGCCATCCCCAGATCCAGCTAGTACTATGAAGAACATTGGACATGTAGCTGAGGACATCGTAGCCTGAACGTCCAACTTCCATCCACGGCCCCTGCCATAAAGAGCCTCTCGTTGGTCACCACTCAGGCCTATGTGTATTTACATGAGTCGCAGTGGAGTTTGCCCTTAGGAGCATAAATCCAGGGAAGGGGCCCACAGAGTTCTGGAAGCAGGCTCATGGCCCATGGGGCAGGGAATTCTGGGATCCTGTGCACCTGGGCTATGGGCTAGAAGGGGAGGCATGAGGTCCTTGTGGGCACATCCCCTTAGCACCCTGAACTCCTCATCCAGTGAGCAGAGGCAAAGATGAAGGAGGGCTGAGCAGGGCCTTCCAAAGTGTAGGCTCTAGGGCAGGGATCTGTTGCCCAGGTCTAAGGTAATACGAGAAGAGACCTAACTGAGATGCTTAGGCCCAAAAGCAGGCAAAACTCAGGAAGATACATAGTGGGTCAGAAATTAATAGACTGCCTCTTTAGATTTGGAAAGAACCCACAGCTTTGTATTACAATTTTAAAAAAATCATTGAGATAGAGAGTTTTCCTCACAAATTTCCCCCTTCAGCGGGAGTAGGCAATAAGGGGTAGGGCGGGCGCAGTGATGTGCTGGGGCAGGCTCACAGCAGCTTATCAGAGCCAACTGTTACATTTGCAGGAATCTTGCTAGTTTTAGAAATTAAATTATATAAACTTACAATTAAATAACTTATATTAAAACAAAGATAATGAATATATAAAACACTGCTTCCTAATTGTTTTACTCTTTTTACTGTTGTCTCTGCCCCTGGAGTTATCTCTATCTACTGTATCTATGTGGTAGAAATACTATATAATGATGTGCTATTTGCACATTTCTTCCCAACTCCATCACATCACATTTGATGCCATCACATTGGTAACTTGAAATTGATCATGGCGGGATATTTACACCACAGAAATTGGTGAACACCACAAGTCAGGGTCCCTTACCCTGTTGCTCTCATGCAGGCCTAGGCAGAGGCCTGTGCACCATTCTTAACCTCTGTTCTAGGCTCTTCAGAGTCACCATGCTTTGCTTGCCTCTGGACCTGGTTTCTGCCCCAACCCTATCTCTTGTTCTCCCCCCAGTGCGAGGACACACGTGCACAGCCCAGCACCTTGCAAGGTCAAATTCACTTGTTTTTGCACAGACCCTGCCATCTCTGTTTATGAAGGAGAATCTTGAGACTGCAGGGGGAGCTGTTATAAAATTTGCTTCCTTTCAACTGTTTATGCAGGTGAAAAGGTGTCCTTGATAGCAAAGAAGAAGAGGAAGAGGAGAAGACAGAGGGGTGGGAGTGGAGAGAAGAAAGCCTCAGCAGCTAAGGCTGATAGAAGAAGAGCCGAGGCTGTCATCACAGCCCTCTGTACCTAGACTCCGATTTGATACATGCTACCCTCAGGCCTACGTGTATTGTAGGGCTAATAGTTTGGGTTCTTCCCTTTGTTGTTTCTCTCTGTGCATCCTATTTGCCATTCTGGCCCTGGGAAGGGAGGAGGTGAAGGCCACCACAGGAAGGAGGAGAATACGGCATGAGAGAGGTCTCTGCCAGACTTGAAGAAGGGGACCGGCTGCCCATCTGCCATGCCTGGGGAGTGAGAGAGGTGCGGGAGGAAGGGGAACACAAGGGTGAGGCCCAGGAACACCTCTGTGACCAACCCCCGAAGGTAAGGGTGCTCTTAGGAGGGTGGAAGTTCTGGCCAAAAGCATGAGGGCAACAGGGATGGCTATTAGGGCCGGGAAACACCATGGCCACCGGGCTCTGCCGGTGCAAAGGGACAAGGACCCAGCCTTCTAAATCCTGATCCAGTGCTCTTTACAACAATTCTCTGGTTTTCTTTTCAATTTTTTTAGACTGTGTGATCCTAAAATGTAAAAGACATCAAAGTGAGGCTGCTCTGGGTGTAATGGAGGTGGGAACCAGAGCTCCCACCGGATCTCACAGCGTTTAGCGTCTTTCCCTAAACTACCCCTCCTCAGAACACAGCTCGAAAATCACAGCAGTGAGATGCGCTGCCTCTCACATCCCATACCTTGAACTTGTTACTATAAATAAAATAGGAACGTTACCATGGCAACCTGACTGTCTGTTTAAATGGCTCCTTATAGATCAGATTAGCCAGGATCGATAGTGCTTCCTGAGTGCAGAATGACTTATAACAAAAGTTTGAACAAATTACAGAATAAACCCCTGGGAAACAAGGTCTGAGTCAACGCAATTAAACTGTTCTCTGCAGCTCCTTTTAAACTCCCATCGGAGGATGTTTCTCAGAGCAACATGGTCTCCAAGCCTGTGCTCTCCAGGCAGCTGTGTTATTCACTGTTCCCTTCCGTGGCCTCTTCCCCGGCAAGCTCTTCTGCTGTCCTGCATGCGTCATTAGAAAGGACACTTCTGTCTGTAACATCCTGCTTCCCCAGGCTTGGCTGTCATGAGATGAGATGCTCTCTTTGGAGATGGACAGATTTTAAATGACACTCCCTGAGTGGGCTTGCGGAAGCAGATTTCGGAGCAGATGTAGGCCCAGGCCTCCCCCAGCGAGGGGCTTATTAAGAGGCATTAGTTAGCCCTGAAACCAGTGCTAGTCTGCCATTGTTCCCCAGATACAAGAGCAAGGAATTCCTTTCTTCCCTCAGCAAAACCTGGAGAAGCTCAAGGAGGATGGTAGTGCTGAGTTTGGCCACATTTCTGTGTAGGAAGAGTAGAATAGGGCTTCCTCCCGTGATCTGAGCCCTGAGTCCCAAATTATCTTCCAACTGACTGGGTGCCTGAACTTGTATGTCTTTTACTTAAAATGCAGATACTCCTGGGAAGGGCAGCAATTTAAACAGATTCCCATTAAGTTGTCGGGCTGGAATCTTGTTGGGCAGAATGGAGGGGTGGTTGACATACACCTGCAATGTCCCTACAGTGGCCTTTAACCAAGTCCTCATCTACTCCTCCTAGCAATTGTGTGAGGTCTTACTATCTGTGGCTTTGTGTTCTTTTCTCATGTCCCGTTTATTATACTCTAAGGCTTAATGCCTCTGCCTTGTGGCAGGGGCGACCCAAAGTTTGGGGTTTGGCCTGAGACAAGCTTGTGTTCCCAGCTCTGTCTCCATCTGTGAACTTCGGGACCTTGGATAAGTTATTTGGAATTTTTGAATCTGTTACTTCCCTTCAGTCAACACTTGTTATTTTCTATTTTTTCTCCCAATTTTATTGAGGTATAATTGACAGATAAAATTGTACAATGTGATGATTCGACATGTGTATACATTGTGAAAAGATTCCCACCATTGAGTTAACACAAGAGTCACCTCAGATATTTACCCTTTTTTGTTTTTGTTTTGGTGAGACCGCTTACGTTCTACTCTCTTAACAAATTTCAATTATGCGATACAGTATTTTCAACTGTAGTCACAATGTTATGCATTAGATCCTAGGACCTTATTCAGATAACTGAAAGTCTGTGCCCTTTCACCAGCTTCTCTCTAGATACAACTTCACTCACCACCCATAGCCCTTGCTACCACCATTCTATTCCTTCTTTCTATGAGTTCAACTTTTTTCTTTTAGATTCTACATATAAGTGATACCATGCAGTATGTGTGTTTCCCTGTCTGGTTTATTTCATTTAGCACAATGCCCTCCAGGTTCATCCATGTTATCACAAATGGCAGAATTTCCTGCTTTTTAAAGGTTGAGTAATATTCCATTGTGAATATATACACCACATTCTCTATATCCATTCATCTGCCTATGGACACTGGGTTGTTTCCATGCTTTGGCTATTGTGAAGAATGCTGCAATGAACATGGGAGTGAAGATATCTCTTTGAGATAAGAGTTTCATTTTCTTTGGATATGTACCCAGAAGTGCTGGATCATATGGTAGTTCTGTTTTTCATTTCTTGAGGAAACTCCCTACTGCTTTTCATAGAGGCTGTACAAGTTAATATATTTCTACCAAGGGTGCTCAAGTGTTTCCTTTTCTCCATATCCTTACCAGCATTTGTTATCTCTTGTCTTTTTGATAATAGATGTCCTAACAGGCGTGAGGTGATATCTCATGGTGTTTTTTATTTGCATTTCCAAGTGATTAGTGATGTCTAGCACCTTTTTATGTACCTGTTGGCCCTTTGTCTTATTTGAAAAAATGCCTATTCAGGCCCTTTGCCCATTTTAAAATTGGATTATTTGTTTTTTGCTAGTGAGTTGCATGAGTTCCTCGTATACATGCATATCTTGGAGATATTTCAGGTTTGGTTCCAGACCATTGCAATAAAGTGAATATCACAGTGAAGTGAGTCATACGAATTTTTTGGTGTATGTAAAGGTTATGTTTACACTATACTGTAGTCTATTAAATGTACAAGAGCATTATGCCTAAAAAGACAATGTACATACCTTAATTAAAGAGTACTTCATTGCTAAAAAATGTTAACCATTATCTGACAATAAGGTTGCCACAAACCTTCAATTTGTAAAAAATGCCATACCTGTGAATCACAGTAATTGAAGCGTAGTAAAGTGAAGCACAATAAAACGAGGTATGCCAGTATTTTGGACATTAACCCCCTATCAGATCTGTGGTTTGCAAATATTTTCTCCCATTCTAAAAGTTGCCTTTTCTTTTTGCTGATTGTTTCCTTTGCTGTGCAGTAGCTTTTAAGTTTGATGCAGTCCATCTTGTTTATTTTTGTATTTGTCACCTTTGCTTTTGGTGTCAAATCCAAAAAGTCACTGCCAAGTCTGATGTCAATAAAAGTACCCCTATGTTTTCTTCTAGGAGTTTTATGGTTTCAGGTATTACACCAAATCTTTAATTCATTTTGAGTTGATTTTTGTGTATGGTGTAAGATAAAGGCCCAGTTTCATTATTTTGCATGTGGATATGCAGTTTTTTCCAAGACCATTTATTGAAGAGACTATCTTCTCCCCATTGTATATTCTTGGCTCTTTTGTCAAAAACCAGTTGACATATATACATAGGATTATTTCTGGGCTCTCTATTCTGTTCCATTGACCTATGTGTTTGTTTTTATGCCAATACCAAACTACTTTGAATACTGTAGCTTTGTAATAGAGTTTAAAGTTGGAAGTGTGATACCTCCAGCTTTGTTCTTCTGTCTTAAGGTTGCTTGACTATTGAGGGTCTTTTGTGTTTCCATACAAATTGTAGGACTTTTTTTTTCTATTTCTGTAAAAAATGCCATTGGAAATTGACAGGGATTGCATTGACTCTGTGGATCACTTTGGATAGTATGGACATTTTAACAATATTAATTATTCGAATCCATGAATATGGAATATCTTTCCATTTATTTTTTATCTTTTCAATTGCTCTCATCAGTGTTTTATAGTCTTCAGCATACAGATCTTTCCCCTCCTTGGTTTAATTTAGTCCTAAGTATTTTATTTTATTTCATTTTTTTGGCCATGCCGTGTGGCTTGTGGGATCTTAGTTCCCTGATCAGGGATCAAACCCAGGCCCCCAGCAGTGGAAGTGCAGCGTTCTAATCATTGGACCACCAGGGAAGGAATTCCCTATTCTTAAGTATTTTATTCGTTTTTGATGCTATTGTATATGAGATTGTTTTCTTAGTTTCTCTTTCTGACAGTTGACTGTTAGTGTAGAGTCACTACAGTTGACTGATTTTTGTATATCAATTTCATATCCTGCAAACTTGCTGAATTCATTTATTACTGCTAACAGTTTTTTGGTGGAATCTTTAAGGTTTTCTACATATAATATGATGTCATCTGCAAACAGAGACTATTTTACTTCTTCCTTTCTGATTTGGATGCCTATTATTTATTTATTTATTTCTTGCCTAATTGCTCTGGCTAGGACTTCCAGGACTACGTTGAATAGAAATAGTGAGAGTAGACATCCTTGTCTTGTTTCTGATCATAGAAGAAAAACTTTCAGCTTTTCACTGTTGAGTATGATACTATCTGTGTGCTTGCCTTATGTGTCTGTTAAGAATTTGTTAAATTAACATTTGTTATGTGGAACACAGAGTGCCAGATGGTGAGCTGCAATTCAACAACAGACTACAGAGGAATTGAGTTTATTACTCACAGGTCCTGGAGGAAATATGAGGCATGCCTCAAGGGGCCACATGGGAAGGTCAAGGCAGAGTGCAGACAGTGAGATAGGACCTGAGGCATATGCGTTAGGGTCCATATGTGTAGTGCTTTGGGGTTCCCAGACTAGGGTCAGAGGTCAATACCAAAACAGTGGGTTTTATGAAGCCCTGAGGGGGTCTTATCTAAGGCATATAGGCCCCTTAATGGGAGGCAGGGGAGACTGTTGATGACAAGGGCTGTTCAGGAAATCATATTAGGAGCTAATATTTTCTTGTGACTCTACGTTTTTTATTTGATTCTCGTTTCACAACTGATTAAGATAGTGCGTTGTGTTATTCTGGTTGAAAACCCACTGCTCTAAATTTTAGTAAAAGATAAAAAAATACCCAGGAGTTGATGATTTTGAAAGTAGTGTTAAAGAAAAAATTATTCTGACACTTGTCAAAACAGTAAGGAAGCCTTTATTCACGACTATTGCAATAAGTGTTAAGACTATTGCAACACTGGAGAGAGATTGGGTTCAACTCCAAATACAGCCAAGACAGGTGGGGACTTATAGCCAAAAAGCAGAGTGAGGGGGTCAGTGGATGGAGAATTACTAATAAGAGACATCAAGAGTAAGGACAGTCCTTGGGGGGTGGTGGTGGTGGGATGAATTGGGAGATTGGGATTGACATATATACACTAATAAGTATAAACTAGATAACTAATTAGAACCTGCTGTATAAAAAAATTAAATTCAAAAAAAAAAAAAGAGTAAGGGCATTTCTGCTAAACTGACATAACAGGATCTTTGCTAAGATGGAACTATGCAGATCCATCAAGGATGGGGGCCAAGATTGAAGCTTAGTTGTGAAGAGGACTCCGGGGACCCTGACTAAAGTTTGGTCAAGGAGAGAGGCTTTGTGAGAGAGATGATACTGAGTTGTTTAGAGGATAAATAAACTAAGTAAATAGCAAGCTATTATTTCTCTGTTGACATAAAACAATAAAACAACCAGCTATTCACCAGGAAAATGGATTTATGCGGGAACAGCGAAGAATTACAGTTCGAGACCTGCAGTCATTGGCAAACCACAGGCAAGACCAGAGAACAAAGAAGGGGACCTTTTTTTTTTTTTTTGCATTCTCTTTTCTCAATCTCCGTAAATAATCCAACTCAATATATTTTTGTGCTCAGAAAAAATCAACAATACCTTTAGCAGAATGATTGTCACTGACCAATCTCAGAAATGTAGGATTATGCCTGAGACAGTTATTAACATATTTAGTTCCAGGTTTATGGAAATGCTAAGTGTTGAATAGTACATATCCCTAAAACTCAAGTAAAGGAGGTTTGGATTAAAGACTTTGAGACTTCCTGAGAACCAGGAGGGCAAATAGAAGCCTTTTCTTGCGAGATTCCGTGGAAAGGAAACTTCAGTCCTTAGGCTACAGGCTAAGCTGACTCAGGGTGAATTACTGAGTTAGCTCTGACCATCAGATTGTGGTGCTGGATGAGGTCTCCAGCTTGTCATCTCTGCTGTCCAGTTAGTTGTGCTTTACTCTACAGCCATGGACTGCACTGAAAACCTCTGCTGTTTAACCCCCAGGTATGGACTTCTGGTCTTCAGATTCTGGCTAGTGATCCTGGGGAATGTCAGCAGTGTTTTAGAGGATATTTGAATATAAGGAATAAGCATGGAATTTAGAGATGAATGCTCTTCCACATTTGCTAGAAGTTTGGGGAAATTTTATAGTAAAATGAATATGAAGGAGGGGAACATTCTTTTATAAAGGAGATGGGAGAGTTGGGAGGGGCTGTTATAAACAGAGTCCATCCGAAGAAACTAGAAGTTTGAAATGTAGTTACTTTTCATTGGTTGAGTTGTGACAACCTTTCATTTGTTGGGCTGTTGCCGGGTAAGGAGAAATTCTTCCTTCCTCCTGCTGGGTAGTAAAACAGTAATCTTCATCCTGTTGGAGATGCAAGGTACATCTCTTTCTGTTGGGTCTGCAATTGATGTCCAGTGATAGGGTATGAGAGTTTCCCCTTCTGGCCTCCTAATTCCATTTTAAATGAGGTTTCTGTTTATTAATTTTCACACCTCCAAGGAGTATAAGGAATATTCACAGTTAAAAAGATAACTGATAAACCTTTTTTTCCCCTCATCGTTGCACACCTGTAAATTACAAATATCCTTCAAGTCTTCCTGGAGCCCTCAGGCAGAATCAAGACTTCCTCATCTGTAGTTTTACAGCACCCAACTTATGGAGAAGGTGTGGCTCTCAACCCATTATATCATGCTTAGCTGTTTGAGTGCCTATTTTCTTTTCCTGGTTATGAGCACCAGGACAGGGGTCTTCTCTTTCATCATCTGTCAGTGTGTAATCTTAGCTTGGATAGTGTTTGACACAAGGCTAGCCAGACTGCAAATGATCATTATTGACCTGACTCACAGAAAATAGCAATTTTCCATTCAAACAGTTGAATATATGTGCCCGTGTTGTGGTTTAACTCAAGGAATTCTTTCTGCAAACTTTTATTGGGGTGGGATAGAGGGGTTCTCAACCAGAAGTCAAGATACTTGTATGTGTATGGTAACTCTGCCATCAAGTGCAAGATCTTATAAGAGTTGTTTAATACCCCGGCTTCAAGTTCCACAGCTATAATATGAAAGGAATTGATTTGTTAAGCCACCTTCCATATGTAACATGAAGGAACCGGTTTCCTTTGAGATTTTGGATTGCTGTTTTCTAGATAGCACCTTGATTTGTAGGTTCTCAACTTTTGATGTTTTCTTACTTTTCACCCTGTCAAGATTTTGAAACGTCATAATTTTAGACATTTTTCCTGAGTGCGTCATGATAAGAATTGGATATAAGTTGTGTGTTATTTCGGGAACATGGTTTGCATTACAGAGACAGACGAGAAAGTTCTCATGAGAGGGAATGAATAACAACAAGGAAGAAGCACCCACAGAGAAAGGAAACATGCCCCGGAGGAGACACAGTAGCTTTGTTTGAACTTCTTGTTTTGTTTTAACATGACAATGGATGAAAAAGCTGTTGAGAACAGGAAAGAAGCTCTTACTGCTGATAATGCTGATGGTAATGGAAAAAGAAAAGCTATTACTCTCGAGCAAAAGGTAGACATATTCATATGCTGGATTTGCTAGGTGTTGTTTAGATATTGTAGCCATACACTTATAGTTATAAAACCTCCCTCTATTAGTAAACATTAGAAAACAGGAAAATGTCTTTGATGAATCTGAAATTCTCTAGTATATAACCTCTTATTTCCAATGAAGCAACCAATTTTTTAAAAAAATAAACAGCTCACAGTTCTGGAGGCTGGGAAATCCAAGGTCAAGGTGCCAGCATGGTCACCTTCTGGTGAGAGCCCCTTCCTGTTTCATAGCCAGCGTCTTCTAGCCATGTCCTCACATAATGGAAAGGGCTCTGAAGCAAACATTTTTATAATAAATTTTTTGATTATGTGTGATTTTTAGAAAAGAATTATAATTATTGCAATTCTTACATCATAGCAGAATAGACTTCATTTCTCAAGGCCAGCTACATAATTTGAGGGTCCTAGTACAAAATAAAAACATGGGGTCCTTTGTTCAAAAAACAGGAAAACAGTGTTGTTAAAGGTAAATACTAAAATATAAAATCTTTTCCTTTCTTCCAAGTCTCTCTCTTGTCTAGTCATAGTGTTTTTTTTTTAAAATTTGCTATTTAATTTTATTCTAAGCAAAGAAAGATTAAAAATTTAAATTGTCAGTGTGAATTTCACAGTTCATCTTTAGATGGTGCAATCCTAGTTTTAAATGCAAATATAAGAGAATTTAACTCACATGCAGAGTAACTGAAACCACACAAATTGTATTTCGTAGCTCATACATGCATATATATCGTATTCTTACCAGAACAATGGAAATGCTACACAAAACGAACTCAGCTATGTTCATTTCACTTGATATGTGCATGTTCTACCAACACTCTATTTTTGGCTTATTGGTGAGTAAGGAAGGTCTGAAAGGAAAACGAATGATGGATTTATTGGCTTATTCTGCACCCCTCCCCCCTTATTTGCTATCATTTTTGGAGTAAGTGGTCAGATAAACAAGGAAGCAACCAGAGTAAGAAAGAATGCGATAGAATTCCTTGGTGGTTTGTGTTCCTCAGAATGCCATTGCCTTCTTTCTGCATTTGAAGCAAGTTCTGGTTTGAAAGGAAAGTGTGGCCTCTCAGGGCTGTCAGTGCCTCTGTTATTCAGTCGTAGATATAAAAATGATAATATTTGACCAAATATCTGGGCACTGTGGCACAGCCAAGTTGACGTGTAATATTAACTATCACAGTACCCAAGGGCATAAGGTAATAAGGTAAGGAAAAGAGTCTGTGTTTGTGTCCATGCACCCCAGATAACTGAGTCAAGGTTAAATCCTATTGCATGGTGGTACCGGATCCAGGTATGACAGGAATGTATGGGTAAATGTGAGTGTGTGTGTGTGTGTGTGGGGGGGGGGGGGGGGAGAGAGAGAGAGAGAGAGGGAATGTGGGAAAGTGTTTGCCGAGGACACATTTCTTTTCTCTTATAGACAACGTGCTGTTGGTCTGCGTTATCTCCTCACTGTCTTCTTCCCAGGGGCTGGACAGGTCCTTAGATACAGTGTTTGGGAATCTGGAAAACACAGTGGTTAAGATGTAAGGCTGTGGACTCTGGAGCTATGCTCTCTGGATTTGAATCCCAGATTTGCTATTTACTAACTCTCTGACTGCAGGCAACCCACTTCACTTCCCTTGCCTCACTGTCCTCGACTGTAAGGTGGGGCTAATAATAGAATCTACCTCACAGGTCTGTTGTGAGGATTAAATGAATTAATTTATGGAAAGTGCTTCGAATGGCACTTAGCACTTGATAATGGCTCTGTGTTATGTTGTTTTTCAGAGGGCAGGAACTCAAATGCTGAAAGTCTCTTTTTGGAGAATTATTTGTATGTATCATGAGGGTTGGAGGCAGGTGAGAAAGAGAAATGAGGACTGTCACAGCTTGTGTTTCAGTGGAGTAATAGCCATCAACAGATGGTATTGGAGAAAGAACAAGGAGCAAATCAGGGGACATTTTTTTTCCAAATGCTGGGACAGATCTTTCCCTCGAGTCTCATAATTAAAATCACATTAGAAGTTTGGGCCCCCGTGTTCCATGGGGCTGGGCGGCAGTAGCTCTGCTTCCAGGCTGGTGCTTGTGTCTTTGAGGTTGGCAACTTTCTCCCTTTCCAAGCTGACTCTTGTATGAGAAGGGGCGCCCTTCAGACCCAGTTGCATTTCATGTGTCATTCCCAAGTAGGCTGGAGTTGGTGTTGAAATGGGGTTTGGGCGTGGAAGAATAAAGCAGGGGGCTGACGCGCGTGTGCGCATGTGTGTGTACACGCATGCCTGCGCATGCACACCTGTGCATATAGGGTGATGGGAGTGGTTGGAAGGACAAGTGGGTGAAGTGGTATTTATCTGCACGGGGGCGCATCCAGGGAAGGGAGTCTTCTCCTGCTCCCCAGTTCTTACCACGTTTCTCTTTCCTCTGTGTGAAGTTTGTAAACAAATCATCCACTGGAAGTTCAGGAAACATTGACTTAGGTCATGGATTTTTATCCCCAATCTTTGTGACCTTTAAAATGGAGCACACATCCCCACTGGGTGTTGAGGCCGTTTGAGGCATGAATTTAGTCATTATAATTACTTTACTAGATAGGAAGAACTCTCAGAGTCTCTCAGGGTCTAAATGCTGTTGATGATCTCAAAATGTTTTTTCCCCGTGGTAGATTATCTGTTGTCACCCTTCCTCTGCTCCCCTAGCTGTCTGCTTCCCTACAGCTTGGGCAACAGGGGTTTGCTAGGAGGCGGTCAGAGGTACAGGGTGAGTGTGTGTGGAAACACACGGTCTGTGTAGGGATGGGGTGACTTTCTAGAGCTAGAGAAAGATGATCTTCGAAAGACCTCTTAAATTTTGTCCTTTTATCCTTTTCCTGTTTATGAGGAATAGAAATTAATGATACAATCTCACTACATAAATTTGAGAAGATACAGGAGGAAGGAGAGCTGGAGAGGGCAGGGTTAATTTTCACTTGTTACTTTGGAACTTGAAAGGGAGGCAAGGGGGAAGGAGAGAGTGAGAGTGAGAGAGACAGAGAGACAGAGGGCTCAGTTGCAGAGGTGGGACCAGCCCCAGAGCCGCAGAGGTGGGGGGTGGGGCGTGGAACACACTGCCTCGCTCCCTGGCTGAGCATCCCTGGGCGGGCTTGGTGTGACTTGCTCTGAATGTTCTATCACCTTGGCCCCGTGGGAGGGAGAGTGGAGAACGGAGCTCAGCCCTGACTCCTGTGTCACCTGGGCCTCGCAGGTGACACTTGTCAGCCAGCCTGGGTCATTTGCCTTTTCACAGCCAAAGGGCTGCTCACAAGATGTTCTCTGCAGACATTTAAGTTGCTGGATTCCAAAGCATCCCCAGAGCGCTCTGGGCCCCTCTTCTTCCATAAGGTCAGTGCAGCCAACTTCACATTTTTTAATTATGAAGAGAAGGTTGTTGGGACTTTGATACCCACGGGAGTTATAGTAATAACAATATCAGAGCCAGTTCTTTCCTCCTCTTCCTCCCTCCCTTCTTCCATCTCTTTCTCTTCCCTTCTTTCAAGCTTCTGAAATATGTCCATTCCCAGAAGCAAGACAGAGCCCAGTGGCCTGGCCAGGCTTTGCCATCCTGCCTCCAGAGGCAGAAGGAGGTGTCCTGTGTGGACAAGCTTTCCATGTTAAGATATTGCAGTTGTCAGGGACATCCTATGTATTCGTTTTCTACTGGAGCTGTAACAAATTACCACAAATGCTGTGCCTTAAAACAACGCCCATCTGTTTGCTCACAGTTCTGTAGTCATAAGTCTGGATACAGGATGGCTTCGAAGGTCCTCTGCTTAGATTCTCGCAGGTGTTGGCAGGACTGTGCTTCTTTTTGGAAGCTCTGGGAATGAGTCTGTTGCCATGCTCATTCAGGTGGTTGGTTGAATTCGGTTCCTTGTGGTTGTTGGACTGAGATTTCCTTGGTGGCTGCCAGTGGGGGGGCTGGTCTTTTGCTCTTAAAGGCTGCCTGCCCATTTTCCATCTCATGCTTTCCATGTGCCCCATCTCTCATGCTTTGAATCTCTCTGATTTTTCCTTTTTGCAGCATCACTCCGACTTCCAGCCAGAGAAAATTCTCTGCTTTCAAGTTAAGGCTTATATGATTAGATTGAATTTACCTGGATAATCCAGGATACTCTCCCAGTTTTAAGGTTCCTTGATTAATAACCTTCGTTCCAGTTTCAAAGTCCTTTTTGTAATTAATAATATATTCACAGGTTCCAGAGATTAGGGTGTGAACATCTGGGTGGGGAGCATTATCTGGCCTACAACACTCTATAAATAATTCATTAATTATCTTGGTTGCCCAAGGGTGAGTAGCTGTTGCAACCTTTGCCAGGGTGTCTGCCCAGCATTTCCACTAGATGCTGGGCAGGTCTGAATAGAGAGAGTGAAGGGACCTAAAGCCAGATGCAGGGCACTTCCACCCTTAAAAGTGAAGTAAAGTCCACTTGTGAAGCTCAGAACCTCTGACCTGGAGAGACTGGTGGAGATCAGAACCTGCCTCGCCCCCGCAAGATGGGGACATGGAGGCCCAGAGAGGCGACAAGACTTGGCCAAGGCCATGGCTACACCAAGGCCAAAGAGTTCTGAAAGCAGCTGTGACAAAGCCTGACATGTTTGGAATTTAAACATGTCTCTCAGATCTTTGGCCTTTTTGCCCTTAAGCTTCTAAGACAGGTGGTCCCAACAGACTGCACAGCCTTGAAGAGAAAAGTGACTGTGGCTTTCTTGGCTCTAGAAAGCTCAAATCAATAACACGATGGCTGGGGCATATGTGAACATGACTGTGGCCTCTCTGCAGCCTGAGGATGCTTGGTCACGATGCTTAGCGAAACATACCCCATCTTATTCTTACAGTTCTAACAATTTCTGCTTAGGGGTCCTGGGTGCCCTGGTGGCCAGACCCCGTTGTCCCTCCTTGACACAGGCACCAGCTCTCAGGCCAATGAGAAGACATGGGGCCCACTGTGTGAACTGTTCTGACACCCCTGGGGGAAGAAACATGGAGCGGAATTCCTCCTCTGTTTGCTGCTCTTGGAGAGAAGGTGGTGTCCCCCAGGCCGGCAGCTCTATTTCACATCTGCAGGTGGCAAGTGGTTTGGTAGAGAGATGGGCTCATTGTTCAGGAGCTTCATTCTCTTGTCGCCTCTGCTCACTCTGGGCTCCTTTTTATCTGAGTCTAGAGACATCTAGCTCCCGGGGGTTTACATAAAGCAGAGCAAAGTGCTCTCGGGCTAAGAATATACCCACCCCCTTCCCTGGGCGATATGCCTGGGAGGTGAGGAAACTGACTCATTGCATCTCTGACTCTGTGAAAAGACAAATATATGAAAAAAACTACTGGATTAATGACAGGGAAAAAATTGTTATTTTTAGCACACGAGGGCAGAGTTACTTGCTGTAAAGTCCTAGAAGATAGAAGTTTTATTTGAGAAAAAGAGCTCTTCACCTTCAGTGTTTTAGTCGTATTTAGCAGTGGGGGCTCTTGAGTGGCAAGTGAGGCACAGAGAGGGCTGAAGACTCTGCAGTGGGGAAATAGCCCGTGATGATCTTATTAACAGCAGAGCAGACTGGCTGGGGGATTTGTCTGTGAAGCCCAGGCATGGCTGGCCTCCTCGCAAACCAAGAACTCCATTAGAGCCCCAGGATGCATCTCTGCTGGTACAAGTAAGATGCTGGGCTGGCAGTCCAGCACCACTTCTACCTGGGTACAAAGAAGCATGGAAACTTGGGCTGCAGGTGACCTGTGGGTGTGTGGCAGCCGGAGAGAGCACCCCAGAGTCTTCCATGGGGGTCCCCAGCCTGCTGTTGCTGTCCTGCCTGTGAGAAGAAGCGTGTCTGTTCCCCAGATCTCATTCCAGTGCCCCCCGGTAGGCATGGTGACTACTGGTTTGCAGATTTCTGTAGGTGGAGCTGCTGCTACTATTCCTTCCAGAAAGATCCCAGGGTTTTCTCCTGCCTGTTAACTCAACACACAATTCTGGAGAACATGGAAAGTGTTAACAAAATGGCCAGTGTCTGTCACTGAGGGCTTAGAGTCTGCCAGTCAAGGGCTGCAGATTGGGCAATTTGTTCCTAGGAAGAAACACTGCTGGTTGTATATCCAGTAGCCATTCTTCTCCCTTCTTGCTTGGTCGTGGAATCAACCTCCTGCTATTGAAGACGCTGAAGATTCATTCTCAGGTAATACACATGGCAGTTGGGATCAATGATTTTGGAGCCAGATGGCCAAAGTGTGAATCTCAGTTCCACTACTTACTCACTGCAACCTTATTTAACTTCTCTGTGCCTCGGTTTCTCATCTGTAAAGTAAGTATAATAATACTACATCCCTAACAGGTGGCTTTGAAGAGGAAGCGAGTTAATGCACATAAAGTGATTATGACAGTAGCTGGCATATAAGACGTACTCAATAAATGTTAGTGATTATTGTTAGTATTATTGCTATTATGTCCCAGTCTCTCCTGAAGCTTGGGTGTGGACATATTACACATTACTGGCCAAGTGGACCTGTGAGGGTGTCTCCTGGGGACTTCTGGGCAATGCATGGGAGGTCATGGCATTGTCCCTTTTGGCTGCTCATGGTCAGGTCTCTACGTGACGCCTGAAGTTGCAGAGGCAATTCCAGCCCTGGGACCATCTGCCCTTGGATGTTTTGTTATATGGGATAATAAATTGTCTTGTTGTTTAAGGCTTTTTCAGCACTTACAGTCCAAAACATCCTAACTGATGTACGTAGTAATGGCACAGAGGGCCTTGCTAGAATTACAGCTGTAACTTGTTAGAGTTACTGCATTTAAGCCATGTGTGAAGTTAAATGTATGTGACAGTATTGTTAGGATAGTTCTTTGCTTTAAATTATTAAGAAAATTTTAATAGTAATACGCTCACATGGTAAAAACATCAAAAAGTACGAAAAGGCTTACCATAAAAAAACCTCCCTCCTACATGGGTCATTTATGTTCTCAATTCTTAGGTCCCAATGGCCAGATAACCACTGTTTTATTCACCCTTCCAGAGATTCTGAAAATAAACATAAATAAAACAAATATATCGTTTTCCTCCTTTGTAATATAGATGTTAGTATGCTATACACATCATTCGGTACCTTGCTTTTTTCAATTAATATGTCTGAGTTTTCCATATCAATACATAAAGAGCCCCCTTATTTTTTTTTTATAGCTACAGAACACTTCATTGAATTTATTTAACCAGTTCCCCGCTGAAGAGGATCCAGGTTCTCTCCAATCTTTCCCTGTAGACTGTAGTGCCGCAGTTAGTAAGATGTATGTATGCCGCTCTGTAGATATGCAAATAGATCTCTAGCGTAAACTCCCCAGAGTGGGGCAACTGGATCCAAGAGCACATACATTTGGAATTCTGATAGATATTGCTAAATTGCCATCCATCTGGGTTGTGCAAATTTATACTCCCACCAGCAGCTTATGACAGTACCAGTTTCCCACAGCCCTGGCAACAGAACATGCTATCAAATTTTGGATTTGGTCTAAATTTATGGTGAAAAATGATATCTTAGGGAAGTTTTAATTTGCATAGTTCTTACTATGAGTAAAATTGAGCATTTAAAAATATTTTTTGGAATAATTTACATGTTCTTTGAATTGTCTGTTTATAATATTTGTCCATTTTTCTAATGGGTTACTGGCCTTTTTTCTTATCAATCTCGAGCTTTTTATATACTGGGAAGATTATTCTATGTCTGTGATGAGTTTAATTATGTTTCCCAGTTTGTCTTTTTAATTTTTATTTTTTTGAATTTTATTTAATTTATTTTTTTATACACCAGGTTCTTATTAGTCATCCATTTTATACACATCACTGTACACATGTCAATCCCAATCTCCCAATTCATCACACCACCATCCCCATCCCCCCACTGCTTTCCCCCCTTGGTGTCCATACATTTGTTCTCTACATCTGTGTCTCAATTTCTGCCCTGCAAACTGGTTCATCTGTACTATTTTTCTAGGTTCCACATATATACGTTAATATATGATATTTGTTTTTCTCTTCCTGACTTACTTCACTCTGTATGACAGTCTATATATTCATCCACGTCTCAACAAATGATTCAATTTCATTCCTTTTTTATGGCTGAGTAATATTCCATTGTATATATGTACCAAAACTTCTTTACCCATTCTTCTGTCGATGGGCATTTAGGTGCCTTCCATGACCTGGCTATTGTAAATAGTGCTGCAGTAAACATTGGGGTGCATGTGTCTTTTTGAATTATGGTTTTCTCTGGGTATATGCCCAGTAGTGGGATTGCTGGGTCATATGGTAATTCTATTTTTAGTTTTTTAAGGAACCTCCATACCGTTCTCCATAGTGGCTGTATCAATTTACATTCCCACCAACAGTGCAAGAGGGTTCCCTTTTCTCCACACCCTCTCCAGCATTTGTTCTTTGTAGATTTTCTAATGATGCCCATTCTAACTGGTGTGAGGTGATACCTCATTGTAGTTTTGATTTGCATTTCTCTAATAATTAGCGATGTTGAGCAGCTTTTCATGTGCTTCTTGGCCATCTATATGTCTTCTTTGGAGAAATGTCTATTTAGGTCTTCTGCCCATTTTTGAATTGGGTTGTTTGTTTTTTTAATATTGAGCTGCATGAGCTGTTTATATATTTTGGAGATTAATCCTTTGTCCGTTGATTCATTTGCAAATATTTTTTCCCATTCTGACAGTTGTCTTTTCATCTTGTTTGTGGTTTCCTTTGCTGTGCAAAAGCTTTTAAGTTCCATTAAGTCCCATTTGTTTATTTTTGTTTTTATTTCCATTACTCTAGGAGATGGATCAAAAAGGATCTTGCTGTGATTTATGTCAAAGAGTGTTCTTCCTATGTTTTCCTCTAAGAGTTTTATAGTGTCTGGTCTTACATTTAGGTCTCTAATCCATTTGGAGTTTATTTTTGTGTATGGTGTTAGGGAGTGTTCTAATTTCATTGTTTTACATGTAGCTGTCCAGTTTTCCCAGCACCACTTATTGAAGAGACTGGCATTTCTCCATTGTATATCTTTGCCTCCTTTGTCATAGATTAGTTGACCATAGGTGCGTGGGTTTATCTCTGGGCTTTCTATCTTGTTCCATTGATCTATGTTTCTGTTTTTGTGCCAGTACCATATTGTCTTGATTACTGTAGCTTTGTAGTAGAGTCTGAAGTCAGGGAGTCTGATTCCTCCAGCTCCGTTTTTTCCCCTCAAAACTGCTTTGGCTATTCGGGGTCTTTTGTGTCTCCATACAAATTTTAAGATGATTTCTTCTAGTTCTGCAAAAAATGCCATTGGTAATTTGATAGGTATTGCATTGAATCTGTAGATTGCTTTGGGTAGTATAGTCATTTTCACAATGTTGATTCTTCCAATCCAAGAACATGGTATATCTCTCCATCTGTTGGTATCCTCTTTAATTTCTTTCATCAGTGTCTTATAGTTTTCTGCATACAGGTCTTTTGTCTCCCTAGGTAGGTTTATTCCTAGGTATTTTATTCTTTTTGTTGCAGTGGTAAATGGGAGGGTTACCTTAATTTCTCTTTCAGATCTTTCATCATTAGTGTATAGCAATGCAAGAGATTTCTGTGCATGAATTTTGTTTCCTGCAACTTTACTAAATTCATTGATTAGCTCTAGTAGTTTTCTGGTGGCATCTTTAGGATTCTCTATGTATAGTATCATGCCATCTGCAAACAGTGACCGTTTTACTTCTTCTTTTCCAATTTGTATTCCTTTTATTTCTTTTTTTTCCCTGATTGCCGTGGCTAGGACTTCCAAAACTATGTTGAATAATAGTGGCGAGAGTGGACATCTTTGTCTTGCTCCTGATCTTAGAGGAAATGCTTTCAGTTTTTCACCATTGAGAATGATGTTTGTTGTGGGTTTGTCGTATATGGCCTTTATTATGTTGAGGTAGGTTCCCTCTATGCCCACTTTCTGGAGAGTTCTTATCATAAATGGGTGTTGAATTTTGTCAAAAGCTTTTTCTGCATCTATTGAGATGATCATATGGTTTTTCTTCTTCAATTTGTTAATATGGTGTATCACACTGATTGATTTGCATATATTGAAGAATCCTTGCATCCCTGGGATAAATCCCACTTGGTCATGGTGTATGATCCTTTTAATGTGTTGTTGGATTCTGTTTGCTAGCATTTTGTTGAGGATTTTTGCACCTATATTCATCAGTGATATTGGTCTGTAATTTTCTTTTTTTGTAGTACCTTTGTCTGGTTTTGGTATCAGGGTGATGGTGGCCTCATAGAATGAGTTTGGGAGTGTTCCTTCCTCTGCAATTTTTGGAAGAGTTTGAGAAGGATGGGTGTTAGCTCTTCTCCAAATGTTTGATAGAATTCACCTGTGAAGCGATCTGGTCCTGGACTTTTGTTTGTTGGAAGATTTTTAATCACAGTTTCAATTTCATTACTTGTGATTGGTCTGTTCATATTTTCTATTTCTTCCTGGTTCAGTCTTGGAAGGTTATACCTTTCTAAGAATGTGTCCATTTCTTCCAGGATGTCCATTTTATTGGCATATAGTTGTTCGTAGTAATGTCTTATAATCCTTTGTATTTCTGCCGTGTCAGCTGTGTTTTCTCCTTTTTCATTTCTAATTTTATTGATTTGAGTCCTCTCCCTCCCTCTTTTCCTTGATGAGTCTGGCTAATGGTTTATCAATTTAGTTTATCTTCTCAATGAACCAGCTTTTAGTTTTATTGATCTTTGCTATTGTTTTCTTTGTTTCTGTTTCATTTATTTCTGCTCTGATCTTTATGATGTCTTTCCTTCTGCTAACTTTGGGTTTTGTTTGTTCTTCTTTCTCTAGTTCCTTTAGCTGTAAGGTTAGATTGTTTATTTGAGATTTTTCTTGTTTCTTTAGGTAGGCTTGTGTAGCTATAAACTTCCCTCTTAGAACTGCTTTTGCTGCATCCCATAGGTTTTGGATCGTCGTGTTTTCATTGTCATTTGTCTCTAGGTATTTTTTGATTTCCTCTTTGATTTCTTCAGTGATCTCTTGGTTATTTAGTAACGTATTGTTTAGCCTCCATGTGTTTGTGTTTTTTACGTTTTTTTCCCTGTAATTCATTTCTAATCTCATAGCGTTGTGGTCAGAAAAGATGCTTGCTATGATTTCAATTTTCTTAAATTTTCTGAGGCTTGATTTGTGACCCAAGATGTGATCTACCCTGGAGAATGTTCCGTGCACACTTGAGAAGAAAGTGTAATCTGTGGTTTTTGGATGGACTGTCCTATAGATATCAATTAAATCTATCTGGTCTATTGTGTCATTTAAAGCTTGTGTTTCTTATTAATTTTCTGTTTGGATGATCTGTCCATTGGTGTAAGTGAGGTGTTAAAGTCCCCCAGTATTATTGTGTTACTGTCGATTTCCTCTTTTACAGCTGTTAGCAGTTGCCTTATATATTGAGGTGCTCCTATGTTGGGTGCATATATATTTATAATTGTTATATCTTCTTCTTGGATTGATCCCTTGATCATTACGTAGTGTCCTTCCTTGTCTCTTGTAACATTCTTTATTTTAAAGTCTATTTTATCTGATATGAATATTGCTACTCCAACTTTCTTTTGATTTCCATTTGCATGGAATATCTTTTTCCAACCCCTCACTTTCAGTCTGAATGTGTCCCTAGGTCTGAAGTGGGTCTCTTGTAGACAGCATGTATATGGGTCTTGTTTTTGTATCCATTCAGCAAGCCTGTGTCTTTTGGTTGGAGCATTTAATCCACTCACATTTAAAATAATTATCAATATGTATGTTCCTGTTACCATTTTCTTAATTGTTTTGGGTTTGTTTTTGTAGGTCCTTTTCTTCTCTTGTGTTTCCCACTTAGAGAAGTTCCATTAGCATTTGTTATTGAGCTGGTTTGGTGGTGCTGAATTCTCTTAGCTTTTGCTTGTCTGTAAAGCTTTTGATTTCTCCATCGAATCTGCATGAGATCCTTGCTGGGTAGAGTAATCTTGCTTGTAGGTTCTTCCCTTTCATCACTTTAACTATATCATGCCACTCCCTTCTGGCTTGTAGAGTTTCTGCTGAGAAATCAGCTGTTAACCTTATGGGAGTTCCCTTGTATGTTATTTGTCATTTTTCCCCTGCTGCTTTCAATAATTTTTCTTTGTCTCAAATTTTTTCCAATTTGATTACTATGTGTCTCGGCTTGTCTCTCCTTGGGTTTATCCTGCATGGGACTCACTGTGCTTTCTGGACTTGGGTAGCTATTTCCTTTCCCATGTTAGGGAAGTTTTCAACTATAATCTCTTCAAATATTTTCTCTGGTCCTTTCTCTCTCTCTTCTCCTTCTGGGACCCCTTTAATGCAAATGTTGTTGCGTTTAATGTTGTCCCAGAGGTCTCTTAGGCTGTCTTCATTTCTTTTCATTCTTTTTTCCTTATTCTGTCCCACAGCAGTGAATTCCACCATTCTGTCTTCCAGGTCACTTATCCGTTCTTCTGCCTCAGTTATTCTGCTATTGATTCCTTCTAGTGTGGTCTTCATTTCAGTTATTGTATTGTTCCTCTCTGTTTGTTTGTTCTTTATTTCTTCTAGGTCTTTGTTAAACATTTCTTGCATCTTCTCGATCTTTGCCTCCACTTTTTTTCCAAAGTCCTGGATCATCTTCACTATCATTATTCTGAATTCTTTTTCTGGGAGGTTGCCTACCTCCACTTCATTTAGTTGTTTTCCTGGGGTTTTAGCTCGTTCCTTCATCTGGTACATAGCCCTCTGCCTTTTCATGTTGTCTATCTTTCTGTGAATGTGGTTTTTGTTCCACCGGCTGCAGGATTGTAGTTCTTCTTGCTTTTGCTGTCTACCCTCTGGTGGATGAGGCTATCTAAGAGGCTTGTGCAAGTTTCCTGATGGGAGGGACTGGTGGTGGGTAGAGCTGGCTGTTGCTCTGGTGGGCAGAGCTCAGTAAAGCTTTAATCCACTTGTCTGCTGATGGTTGGGGCTGGGTTCCCTCCCTGTTGGTTGTTTGGCCTGAGGCGACCCAACACTGGAGCCTACCCGGGCTCTCTGGTGGGGCTAATGGCAGACTCTGGGAGGGCTCACGCCAAGGAGTACTTCCCAGAACTTCTGCTGCCAGTGTCCTTGTCCTCATGGTGAGACACAGCCACCCCCTGCCTCTGCAGGAGACCCTCCAACACTAGCGGGTAGGTCTGGTTCAGTGTCGTATGGGGTCACTGCTCCTTTCCCTGGGTCCCGATGAGCACACTACTTTGTGTGTGCCCTCCAAGAGTGGAGTCTCTGTTCCCCCCAGTCCTGTTGAAGTCCTGCAGTCAAATCCCGCTAGCCTTCAAAGTCTGATTCTCTAGGAATTCCTCCTCCTTTTGCCAGATCCCCAGATTGGGAAGCCTTACATGGGGCTCAGAACCTTCACTCCAGTGGGTGGACTTCTGTGGTATAAGTGTTCTCCAGTTTGTGGGTCACCCACCCAATAGTCATGGGATTTTATTTTATTGTGACTGCACCCCTCCTATCGTCTCATTGTGGCTTCTCCTTTGTCTTTGGATGTGGGGTATCTTTTTTGGTGAGTTCCAGTGTCTTCCTGTAGATGATTGTTCTGCAGTTAGCTGTGATTCTGGTGTTCTTGTAAGAGGGAGTGAGAGCACATCCTTCTGCTCCACCATCTTGAACCAATCTGTCTTTTTTTTTTTGATGATGGGGTTTACTTTTGTTAGGCCAAGATTTTAAAAATTTGTTTTTATATAGTTGAATGGATTGATATTTTTTTCATGGTTTCTGGATTTGGGGTCATAGTTAAAATCCCTCCTGATTAAGAAAAATTGTCCCATCTATTCATTTAGTACCTTTACTGATTTTTAAAAAATTTATATTTAAAGAGTTGTTCCATTTGGAACATATCTTGAACACAGAGAGAGATATGAGTACAACATTAACATTTCGCATATCGCTATCTAGTTTTTCTACCATTATTCAATAGTTCAATTTTCCCCACTGACTTGGTATTTGTGTTCTTTTTCTGGACATTTCTTTCTATTCTATTGGTTCACCTATTCATGAGCCAGTACTTTGTTGCTTTAATTACCGAGCTTTGGAGAATATTTTTGCATCTGGTAATCCCTCTTTGATTTTTTTTATCAGTTTCCCTTTCAAATTTTATTTGCTTATTTCCCAGTATGAAGTGTAGAATTCCTTTGTCTACTGAAAAAAAAAACAAACCCAGCCCTCTTTGCAGGTTTAATGAGGTTATGCTGAATTTAAAAATCAAATTAGGAAGATCAGCATACTTTTGGTACAAAAAAGGAAAATGACCTTGAGTCATCTCGTCTAAAAATATGATATGCTTTCCCATTTGTTTATATGTTCTGCTGTGTCCTCTGGAATTTTTTTGGTGAATTTTTAAAATTATGTGTTTATTATTGAATTTCCTAATAAATTTATGTTTCTTGTTATTGTAGTTCTTGCTAATGTAAATGAAATCTTTTTCTCTATTATAGTTTTCTAGCTTCTAAATTTTGACTTAAAATTTTTTTAATTGAAATATAATTGACATACAATATTATATTAGTGTCAGGTGTACAACATAATGATTTCATATTTGCATACATTATGAAATGATCACCAGGATAAGTTTAGTAACCATCTGTCTGCATACAAAGTTATTGCCATATTATTGACCATATTTTTTAATGCTATATATTACATCTCTGTGACTTATATACAATGGGAGGTTTGTATATAAGAGGTCCCCTAAGAGAAGGGGACCTCTTAGTCGCCTTCACCTATTTTGCCCATCCTGCCACCTGCTTCCTTCTGGTAACCATCCATTTGTTCTCTATACTTTTGAGTCTGTTTCATTTTGCTTTGTTTGTTTGTTTTGTTTTTTAGATTCCATATATAAGTGGGATCATGTGGTATTTGTCTTTCTCTGTCAGACTTATTTCTCATAGAATAATACTCTCTAGGTCCATACATGTTGCCACAAATAGCAAGATTTCATTTTTGTATGGCTAATATTCCATTGTGTATATATATCACATCCTCTTTATCCATTCATCTATCAGTGGACACTTAGGTTGTTTCCATATGTTTGCTATTGTTAATAATGCTGCAATGAACACTGGAGTGGCTATATCTTTTCGAATCAGTGTTTTTGTTTTATTTGGGTAAATACCCAGAAGTAAAATTGCTGGATATGGTACTTCTATTTTTAATTTTTTGAGGGACCTCCATACTGTTTTCTATAGTGGCTGCACCAATTTACATTCCTACCAAAGTACATGAAGTTTCCCTTTTCTCCACATCTTAGCCAACACTTTTTATTTGTTGTCTTTTTGATGATAGCCATTCTGACGTGTGAGGTGGTATCTCACTGTGGTTTTGATTTACATTTCCCTGGTGATTAGTGATGTTGAGCATATTTTCATGTGTCTGTTGGCCATCTGTATGCTTTCTTTGGAAAAATGTCTATTCAGGTCCTCTGCCCACTTTTTAATCAGGTTGTTGTTGGTTTTTTTTATGTTGAATTGTATGAGTTCTTTGTATATTTTGGATATTAACCCCTTTTCAGATATATCATTTGCAAATATCTTCTCCTATTCAGTAGGGTGCCTTTTCATTGTGTTGATAGTTACTTTTGCTTTGCAAAAGCTTTTTGGTTTGATGTAGTACCATTTATTTATTTTTACTCTTGTTTTCCTTGCCTGAGGAGACATATCCAAAAGAAAAAATTGCTAAAACTAGTGTCAAAGAGTATACTGCCTATGTTTTCTTCTAGGAGTTTTACATTTAAGTCTTTAATCCATTTTTTAAAAATAAATTTATTTATTTTTATGTTTGTTTTTGACTGCATTGGGTCTTCATTGCTGCATGCGGGCTTTCTCTAGTTGCGGCGAGCAAGGGCTATTCTTCATTGCAGCGTGAGGCTTCTCATTGCAGTGGCTTCTCTTGTTGCAGAACACAGGGTGTAGGCACGTGGGCTTCAGTAGTTGTGGCTCGTGGGCTCTAGAGTGCAGGCTCAGTAGTTGTGGCACATGGGGTTAGTTGCTCCGCGGCATGTGGGATCTTCCCAGGCCAGGGCTCGAACCCGTGTCCCCTGTGCTGGCAGGCAGATTCTTAACCATTGCACCACCAGAGAAGTCCCAGTCTTTAATCCATTTTGAGGTTTTTTTTTTTTTGTAGATGGTGTGATAAAATAGTCCAGTTTTGATTCTTTTGCATGTAGCTATTGAGTATTCCCAACACCATTTATTGAAGAGGCTGTCTTTTCCGCATTGTATATTCTTGCCTCCTTTCTTATATATTAATTGACCATATAAACATGGTTTTATTTCTGGGCTCTCTATTCTGTTCCATTGATCTATGTCTTGTTTTTGTGCCAGTACCATACTGTTTAAATTACTGTAGCTTTGTAGTATAGTTTGAAATCAGGGCATATGATACCTCCAGTATTTTTCTTCTTTCTTAAGCTTGCCTTGGGTATTTGGGGTATTTTTTGTTTCCATACAAAAAGAAAAGCCAAAAGTTAGTTCTGTAAAAAGACTGATAAAGTTGATAAACTCTTGGCAAGAGCAACCACAAAGAAAGAAGGCATAATGTAATAATTTCAGGAATGAAAAAGAGGACAAAACTACAAATGTTACAGACATTCAAAAGATAATAAAATGGTATGATGAACTACTTTATTCCAATAAGTTAGGTAACTTAGTTGAAATTGATAAATTTTCAGAAAAAAACCAACTTACCATAAGTGACACAGAAGAAATAAAATGTCTGAATAGTCTGATAGGTCTCAAAGAAATTGAATTCATAAAGAAAAACTTCCCACAAAATAAACTCCAGGCCCATATGGTTTCATCAGAATTCAAAATTACTGTAAAAGAATAAAATTAACACTGCTCTTAGATAAACTCTTCTAGAGAATAGGAAGAAAACTTTCCAACTCATTTTAAGACACCCAGACCTGACAGTTCTTTACAAAAAATAAAAATTACAAAGCAATCTCTTTCATGAACAGAAATGCAAAAATCCTAAACAATATATTAGCAAATTAAATTCAGTGATATATAAAAAGGATAACATGTCATGACTATGCTTTATTCTATTAATGTGATGTTGATTTTTGCATTCAAAAGTCAATCAATGTAATTCATGTCATTAACAAAATAAGGGAGAAAAATTGTACAGTTATCTCAATAGGCAAAAAATTACCTGATATAATTCAATATCCATTTATAATAATAATAGTAACTTCTTAAAAAACTAAGAATGGAAGTGTTACCAAGTCCAAGCTCATACTGCTCACTGCACGACAGGCCAATAAATCGAGAGACAAGTTGTTGGGGCAAGGAATAGTGACTTTAAAAGCTGGCAGACCGAGAAGATGGTGGACTTGTGTCCCAAAGAACCATCTTGCCTGTGTTAGAATTCAAGCTTCTTTTATACTAACAGGGGAGAGAGTAAAGCCAAACATTTCCTGGTTCCTATCAGCCTCCAGAGGGGAAGTGTTAATTTCTTCCTTCCTGCAGTCATTCACAGTTGGGCCTGGTCAGGATGTTTCCTGTGAGCTAAACAAAAGTACTTTAGCTTACTGCTCATTACCTGGGAAGCAGGGTTTCCAGAGATGGGCCATTATGTATAATTTAACCTTATAGGCAACATCCCTTTAGCAATTAACTTGTAATAGAATACAAAGCTTCTTCCCTATTGCAGAAGAAAATATTTTTAGCCAGAGAAAAGGTATGTACAAAAACCTATAGCAAACATCACACTTAATGGTGAAATATTGAATGTTATCTTTCAGGAATTGGAAATGGGACAAGTGTGCTTGTTATTACAACTTCTATTCAACTTTGTGTTGGAAGTTCTAGACAGTGCGATAGGCAATACAATTTTTTGAAAGGGTAATTGAATTGGAAGTATCATTATTTACAGATGATGTAATTGTGCATATAGAAAACACAAAAGAATCTACAGATAAACTATTGACATTAATAAATGAATTTAGCAAGATCACTTGATAAAGGTCAATATGTAAAAATAAAATATATTTCTCTATTTCAGGAACAAAAAATTAGAAAATAATTTTAAAAATTATGTCATTTATAATAACATCAAAATGTATCAAATACCTAGTAATCTAATAAAAAGATGTGTGTAATACCTCCATAATGAAAACTAAAAAAAAATTGTTGAAATTAATTAAAACCTAGTTAAATGGAGGGATGGACTATATTTATAGACTAAATAACTCACCTTAATAAAGATATCAATTCTTTGCAAATTGACCTATCAATTCAAGGAGTCCCATTCAATATCCTAGCAGCTGTTCTGGTGGAAATTGACAAGCTGACTCTAAAATTTATATGGAATTGCAAAGGGCCAAGAATAGCCAACACAATCTTGAAGAAGAAGTAAGCTGGAGGACTTACTTTAATGAATATCGAGTCTTATTTTAAAGTTGCAATAATTTAAAAGGCAGTGTATTTGTGCAGAGATAACCATCCTCCCTCTTAAAAAAAGCAAATGGAATAGAATAGAGTTCAGAAATACACCTACATGTGTATGAACATGTGATTTATGATAAAGGTGGAATTCTAGAGCAATAGAAAAAAGATGATGTTTTAAGTAAATGGTACTGGGCCAATTAGATATGCTTTTGGAAAAAATAAATCTTAACCTCTGCCACATAAAATAAATATATTTCAGGCAGATTGTAAATTGAATGTGAAAAATAAAAAACAATCTTCTGCAAGGTTACATATGAGAGTTTCCCCATGACCTTGGGAGGACAAAGATAAAATGAACACAAAAAACACTACTCAGAAAAAAAAGATTCACAAGTTGGACTGTATTAACATTAGGATCTTTTGTTCATCAAAAGACACCATTAAGAATTGTAAAGACAAGTCACTGAGTGAGAGAAGATATTCGCAGTACATATACGAGAGGGGTCATTTGCAGAGTACGAAAAGGTATCTTCATATCAGTAAGAAAAAGACAAACAATCTAATTTTAAAAACTGGGCAAAAGACCTGACAAGGAACTTTGCAAATGAGGATATTTAATGTCCACTAAACATACGAAAAGCTGCTCAGTCATTGTACTGGTCTGGGATGTTTAAATTGAAAACCATGAAATACCCCGTCACTGTTGCCAGAATGACTTATGCTAAAAAAGACTGAAAACACAAGTGTTGTTAAAGACGTGGAACCACTGGAACTCTCATATACTCCTGGTGGGTGTGCAAATTGATACAATCACTTTGGAAAAGTTTGGCTCCTTCTAACAAAGTTAAATTTACATATACTCTAGGACCTAGCAATTCACTCCCAGATCACATCCAACAGAAATGCATACAGATTGGTTCAAGATGGCGGACTAGAAGGACGTGCACTCACTCCCTCTTGCGAGAACACCGGAATCACAACTAACTGCTGAACAGTCATCGACATGAAGACACTGGAACTCACCAAAAAAGATACCCCACATCCAAAGACAAAGGAGAAGCCACAATGAGATGGTAGGAAGGGTACAATCACAATAAAATCAAATCCCATAACTGCTGGGTGGGTGACTCACAAACTGGAGAACACTTATACCACAGAAGTCCACCCACTGGAGTGAAGGTTCTGAGCTCCACGTAAGGCTTCCCAACCTGGGGATCTGGCAACGGGAGGAGGAATTCCTAGAGAATCAGACTTTGAAGGCTAGCGGGATTTGATTGCAGGACTTCAACAGGACTGGGGGGAACAGAGACTCCACTCTTGGAGGGCACACACAAAGTAGTGTGCACATTGGGACCCAGGGAAAGGAGCAGTGACCCCATACGAGACTGAACCAGACCTACCCGCTAGTGTTGGAGGGTCTCCTGCAGAGGCAGGGGGTGGCTGTGTCTCACCATGAGGACAAGGACACTGGCAGCAGAAGTTCTGGGAAGTACTCCTTGGCGTGAGCCCTCCCAGAGTCTGCCATTAGCCCCACCAGAGAGCCCGGGTAGGCTCCAGTGTTGGGTCGCCTCAGGCCAAACAACCAACAGGGAGGGAACCCAGCCCCAACCATCAGCAGACAAGTGGATTAAAGCTTTACTGAGCTCTGCCCACCAGAGCAACAGCCAGCTCTACCCACCACCAGTCCCTCCCATCAGGAAACTTGCACAAGCCTCTTAGATAGCCTCATCCACCAGAGGGTAGACAGCAAAAGCAAGAAGAACTACAATCCTGCAGCCGGTGGAACAAAAACCACATTCACAGAAAGATAGACAACATGAAAAGGCAGAGGGCTATGTACCAGATGAAGGAACGAGCTAAAACCCCAGGAAAACAACTAAATGAAGTGGAGGTAGGCAACCTCCCAGAAAAAGAATTCAGAATAATGATAGTGAAGATGATCCAGGACTTTGGAAAAAAAGTGGAGGCAAAGATCGAGAAGATGCAAGAAATGTTTAACAAAGACCTAGAAGAAATAAAGAACAAACAAACAGAGAGGAACAATACAATAACTGAAATGAAGACCACACTAGAAGGAATCAATAGCAGAATAACTGAGGCAGAAGAACGGATAAGTGACCTGGAAGACAGAATGGTGGAATTCACTGCTGTGGGACAGAATAAGGAAAAAAGAATGAAAAGAAATGAAGACAGCCTAAGAGACCTCTGGGACAACATTAAACGCAACAACATTTGCATTAAAGGGGTCCCAGAAGGAGAAGAGAGAGAGAAAGGACCAGAGAAAATATTTGAAGAGATTATAGTTGAAAACTTCCCTAACATGGGAAAGGAAATAGCTACCCAAGTCCAGAAAGCACAGTGAGTCCCATGCAGGATAAACCCAAGGAGAGACAAGCCGAGACACATAGTAATCAAATTGGAAAAAATTTGAGACAAAGAAAAATTATTGAAAGCAGCAGGGGAAAAATGACAAATAACATACAAGGGAACTCCCATAAGGTTAACAGCTGATTTCTCAGCAGAAACTCTACAAGCCAGAAGGGAGTGGCATGATATAGTTAAAGTGATGAAAGGGAAGAACCTACAAGCAAGATTACTCTACCCAGCAAGGATCTCATGCAGATTCGATGGAGAAATCAAAAGCTTTACAGACAAGCAAAAGCTAAGAGAATTCAGCACCACCAAACCAGCTCAATAACAAATGCTAATGGAACTTCTCTAAGTGGGAAACACAAGAGAAGAAAAGGACCTACAAAAACAAACCCAAAACAATTAAGAAAATGGTAACAGGAACATACATATTGATAATTATTTTAAATGTGAGTGGATTAAATGCTCCAACCAAAAGACACAGGCTTGCTGAATGGATACAAAAACAAGACCCATATACATGCTGTCTACAAGAGACCCACTTCAGACCTAGGGACACATTCAGACTGAAAGTGAGGGATTGGAAAAAGATATTCCATGCAAATGGAAATCAAAAGAAAGCTGGAGTAGCAATATTCATATCAGATAAAATAGACTTTAAAATAAAGAATGTTACAAGAGACAAGGAAGGACACTACGTAATGATCAAGGGATCAATCCAAGAAGAAGATATAACAATTATAAATATATATGCACCCAACATAGGAGCACCTCAATATATAAGGCAACTGCTAATAGCTGTAAAAGAGGAAATCGACAGTAACACAATAATACCTGGGGGACTTTAACACCTCACTTACACCAATGGACAGATCATCCAAACAGAAAATTAATAAGAAACACAAGCTTTAAATGACACAATAGACCAGATAGATTTAATTGATATCTATAGGACAGTCCATCCAAAAACCGCAGATTACACTTTCTTCTCAAGTGCGCACAGAACATTCTCCAGGGTAGATCACATCTTGGGTCACAAATCAAGCCTCAGAAAATTTAAGAAAATTGAAATCATAGCAAGCATCTTTTCTGACCACAACGCTATGAGATTAGAAATGAATTACAGGGAAAAAAACGTAAAAAACACAAACACATGGAGGCTAAACAATACGTTACTAAATAACCAAGAGATCACTGAAGAAATCAAAGAGGAAATCAAAAAATACCTAGAGACAAATGACAATGAAAACACGACGATCCAAAACCTATGGGATGCAGCAAAAGCAGTTCTAAGAGGGAAGTTTATAGCTACACAAGCCTACCTAAAGAAACAAGAAAAATCTCAAATAAACAATCTAACCTTACAGCTAAAGGAACTAGAGAAAGAAGAACAAACAAAACCCAAAGTTAGCAGAAGGAAAGACATCATAAAGATCAGAGCAGAAATAAATGAAACAGAAACAAAGAAAACAATAGCAAAGATCAATAAAACTAAAAGCTGGTTCATTGAGAAGATAAACTAAATTGATAAACCATTAGCCAGACTCATCAAGGAAAAGAGGGAGGGAGAGGACTCAAATCAATAAAATTAGAAATGAAAAAGGAGAAAACACAGCTGACACGGCAGAAATACAAAGGATTATAAGACATTACTACGAACAACTATATGCCAATAAAATGGACATCCTGGAAGAAATGGACACATTCTTAGAAAGGTATAACCTTCCAAGACTGAACCAGGAAGAAATAGAAAATATGAACAGACCAATCACAAGTAATGAAATTGAAACTGTGATTAAAAATCTTCCAACAAACAAAAGTCCAGGACCAGATCGCTTCACAGGTGAATTCTATCAAACATTTGGAGAAGAGCTAACACCCATCCTTCTCAAACTCTTCCAAAAATTGCAGAGGAAGGAACACTCCCAAACTCATTCTATGAGGCCACCATCACCCTGATACCAAAACCAGACAAAGGTACTACAAAAAAAGAAAATTACAGACCAATATCACTGATGAATATAGGTGCAAAAATCCTCAACAAAATGCTAGCAAACAGAATCCAACAACACATTAAAAGGATCATACACCACGACCAAGTGGGATTTATCCCAGGGATGCAAGGATTCTTCAATATATGTAAATCAATCAGTGTGATACACCATATTAACAAATTGAAGAAGAAAAACCATATGATCATCTCAATAGATGAAGAAAAAGCTTTTGACAAAATTCAACACCCATTTATGATAAAAACTCTCCAAAAAGTGGGCATAGAAGGAACCTAGCTCAACATAATAAAGGCCACATATATGACAAACCCACAACAAACATCATTCTCAATGGTGAAAAACTGAAAACATTTCCTCTTAGATCAGGAACAAGACAAAGATGCCCACTCTCACCACTATTATTCAACATGGTGCTGGAAGTCCTAGCCACAGCAATCAGGGAAAAAACGAAATAAAAGGAATACAAATTGGAAAAGAAGAAGTAAAACGGTCACTGTTTGCAGATGGCATGATACTATACATAGAGAATCCTAAAGATGCCACCAGAAAACTACTAGAGCTAATCAATGAATTTAGTAAAGTTGCAGGAAACAAAATTCATGCACAGAAATCTCTTGCATTACTATACACTAATGATGAAAGATCTGAAAGAGAAATTAAGGTAACCCTCCCATTTACCACTGCAACAAAAAGAATAAAATACCTAGGAATAAACCTACCTAGGGAGACAAAAGACCTGTATGCAGAAAACTATAAGACACTGATGAAAGAAATTAAAGATGATACCAACAGATGGAGAGATATACCATGTTCTTGGATTGGAAGAAGCAGTGTTGTGATAATTTGTATACTACCCAAAGCAATCTACAGATTCAATGCAATCCCTATCAAATTACCAATGGCATTTTTTACAGAACTAGAACAAAAAATCTTAAAATTTGTACGGAGACACAAAAGACCCCGAATAGCCAAAGCAGTCTTCAGGGAAAAAAACAGAGCTGGGGGAATCAGACTCCCTGACTTCAGACTATACTACAAAGCTACAGTAATCAAGACAATATGGTACTGGCACAAAACAGAAATACAGATGAATGGAACAGGATAGAAAGCCCAGAGATAAACCCACGCACCTATGGTCAACTTATCTATGACAAAGGAGGCAAAGATATACAATGGAAAAAGACTGTGTCTTCAATAAGTGGTGCTGGGAAAACTGGATAGCTACATGTAAGAGAATGAAATTAGAACACTCCTTAACACCATACACAAAAATAAACTCCAAATGGATTAGAGACCTAAATGTAAGACCAGACACTATAAAACTCTTAGAGGAAAACAGAGGAAGAACACTCTTTGACATAAATCACAGTAAGATCCTTTTTGATCCATCTCCTAGAGTAATGGAAATAAAAACAAAAATAAACAAATGGGACTTAATGGAACTTAAAAGCTTTTGCACAGCAAAGGAAACCACAAACAAGATGAAAAGACAACCGTCAGAATGGGAAAAAATATTTGCAAATGAATCAACAGACAAAGGATTAATCTCCAGAATATATAAACAGCTCATGCAGCTCAATATTAAAAAAACAAACAACCCAATTCAAAAATGGGCAGAAGACCTAAATAGACATTTCTCTGAAGAAGACATACAGATGGCCAAGAAGCACATGAAAAGCTGCTCAACATTGCTAATTATTAGAGAAATGCAAATCAAAACTACAATGAGGTATCACCTCACACCAGTTAGAATGGGCATCATTAGAAAATCTACAAAGAACAAATGCTGGAGAGGGTGTGGAGAAAAGGGAACCCTCTTGCACTGTTGGTGGGAATGTAAATTGATCCAGCCACTATGGAAAACAGTATGGAGGTTCCTTAAAAAAGTAAAATTAGAATTACCATATGATCCAGCAATCCCACTACTGGGCATATACCCAGAGAAAACCATAATACAAAAGGACACATGCACCCCAATGTTCATTGCAGCACTATTTACAATAGCCAGGTCATGGAAGCAACCTAAATGCCCATTGACAGACAAATAGATAAAGAACATGTGGTACATATATGCAATGGAATATTACTCAGCCATATAAAGGAACATAATTGGGTCATTTGTTGAGACGTGGATGGATCTAGAGACTGTCATACAGAGTGAAGTAAGTCAGAAAGAGAAAAACAAATATCGTATATTAACGCATATATGTGGAACCTAGAAAAATGGTACAGATGAACCAGTTTGCAGGGCAGAAATTGAGACACAGATGTAGAGAACAAACGTATGGACACCAAGGGGGGAAAGCGGCGGGAGGTGGGGGTGGTGGTTTGATGAACTGAGAGATTGTGACTGACATGTATACACTGATGTGTATATAATGGGTGACTAATAAGAACCTGTTGTATAAAAAAATAAATAAAATTAAATTCAAAAGCTTGCAACCCTGTCAATCCTAAAAAAAAAAAAACGAGATGCATACATATGAACACTGACAGATGGACGAGAATGTTCACTGTTGCATTATTTGTAATAGCCCAGTGCTGGAAACAACCCAGATATCTTTCAACAGTAGGAAAGGTACATATATGTATCAAGATACATGCGTGCAATTGAATACAGGGGTAAAAAATTCATTCAGTTACAACGAAATGCCTCAACATGGATGAATTTCACAAACATACATACTGTATAATCACATTTATATAAAGTTCAAAACATGCATCTAAATGATGGTATTAGAATGAACATTTATTGTCTTCCCTGTGTGAGGTGCCATGGCTGTAAAACTGAATAAACTGTGGTGTTACAAATTAGGATAGTGTTTACTTTGGGGAGAAAAGGGGGTAGTGACTGCAGGGGCTCTGGGGAGGCTTCTGGGTTGCTGGTAATGTATTTCTTGATCTGAATTGTGGATACTTGGATGTCTTTACTTTGGAATAATTTACTGAGCTTATTAATCATGTACTTTTCCACATGTAATTCAACAAGCGAATATTTGTTAAGCACCTAATGTTTGTTTGTAAGACTGTGTTGGGCACTGTGTCCTCTCTTCCTTTCATCCTTTCTTAACATCACCCCTGTGGAGGGAGACCGTCTTTACTAATTGGCTCAAGTGACAGCACAGTGAATGGGTGTAGCCAGGGTCTCTGAGTCCATCCTGAGAGGGGAAAGTCAGGCCAGTCAGGCTGAGGCCAGAGGTTCAATCACTTTGGTTGGCAAAGGCTACTTTAGTACTTCTCAGTCCATGGCGGCTTTCTGAGCCACACCTAAATTTCCAGAGATAATTGCACTGCTGATGACCAGGAGGCCCCTGCTCCGAAGCTAGAGTGACTCTCCTTGATCCAGGTATCTGACTCTGCTACATGGAAGCGGCAGTTTGTAAGGAAATAAAGGAAGAGCTTGCTTTGACCCCAGTGTGCTTGAATGGGTGGGAGGCAGGGTCAAGTGTGAACTCATGGAGAATCATGCTCTGGCTCCACACTGACTATATTACTTATTTTCTCAGCTATAAAGCTATAAGGATGGTATTACACATGTTAGTATTTGAGGAAGATTTTTTTGCATAATTAATTTGTTAATGACATCAATATGTTTGACAGTCTTGCCTATATCCAGATGGAAGTTTCAGTTATAAAGTTAAAGAAATAAAAACATTTTGATTTGCAGAGGTGGTGAAATTATAAGCAAATTTTTCTTTTCTTATAATATTGTTATAATGTTTCTTTTATGTAATGAATGATAACAGTAAAAACAAACCAAAGCACTTTCCCCCCAAAACAGAATGATCTTCATTGTATGTATATTCAGACAAAAGAAAAGAAACACTAAACTGACATTTAATACAAATTACGTGCAGGCATTTCTTAACTAAATTTTAATTTTATTTAACTTGAAAATTTAACCAGGGGATTCAGTCAAATTTGAATGTGACATTTGCTTATTTGCATGTGTTGGAAACAAAAATAACCTTCCATTTATAAATATGAAACTGAATTTTGGTTAAGTTTTAGAACTCATCATTCTGACGGCTTTAGACGTAAGAAGCTGACATTTACTGATGAAAATATTTCCTCACATTTATTTAACATACGTCCTCCAGCTATTGGAAGATTTTTGTTGTTATAATAAAAGGTGGCTTCTGAGTTGATGGATGAATGTTTTAATCCCAGTCTGGTCTAAACCTGGCCACTAACATACCAGAATGTGCTTGGTTTGTTTCTTTGTGAAGGAATATTCTTACACCCAAGAACGTCAGCATCTTTGTTTATTTCTAATAAACCAATATTTATTGAGATTTACTATGGGCAAGGCACTGCATACCAGAATCTATATACAGGGAGTAACCAGCCAAGCAAAGGGTTGCTTGGAATTAGGAACTCATTTTCTTACAAAAATAATACTATATGCAGTGGTCAGTTCCCAGGATAGTCCAAAAAAGGAAATTTAACTAGGTACATAGCTGAGACATATATTGCTGCAAATTCCTGTTCACTGGGAGCAGAGGCTGTTAGTGGAGCTGAGTAGGGAAAGCAGAGACAGGGAAGACGGAGAGAGGAGATGAGAAAGGGAGGAGGGATGAAGGAGATGGAGGAGGAAGAGGAAAGGGAAAGAAGAGGAGGCAGGAGAGGAAAGAGGAGAAGTACAAAAAGAAAATCAGTGAGGAGGTGAAGAATGAAAAAGTGTGCCATTGTGCCTTTTCTACCACAGGACTGCGCTCTCCGGCATTTCCCTGGTAGTTTCCTCTGTATTTCTGCACCCTTTCCATATCCTCATGTCCCATCCCAGACTCCCCAGTGCTTCCAGGTTGCTCTAAGATTCCCAAGGAGGTACCGTACCCAGCTACCCTCACCTGAAGGAGGCGCTTTATGCCCCCAAATTACCAATTTACTGAATGATCTTGAATTCACTGTTGATCTCACTTAGGTGTTAAGAGGAAAGCCATCTGATCAAACTATCTGTAAGATAGGAATGACTAATAACCTTGTATCTGTTAAGAGTTGTTTGAATTGCTAAAGTAGAAGCAGAGGAATCTCTAATTGGTAGAACTGTGATCACCATAAAAAGGGAAAGTGGGATGTTCTGACCTTTTGGAATTAGGGATTGAGATCTTTGATCAGAGCAAAACCCTATAGACCTACTGGGCATATACCCTGAGAAAATCATAATTCAAAAAGAGTCATGTACCACAATGTTCATTGCAGCTCTATTTACAATAGCCAGGACATGGAAGCAACCTAAGTGGCCATCGACAGATGAATGGATAAAGAAGATGTGGCACATATATACAATGGAATATTACTCAGCCATAAAAAGAAACGAAATTGAGTTCTTTGTAGTAAGGTGGATGGACCTAGAGTCTGTCATACAGAGTGAAGTAAGTCAGAAAGAGAAAAAAAAAATACCGTATGCTAACTCATATATACGGAATCTAAAAAAAAAAAAGGTTCTGAAGAACCTAGGGGCGGGGCAGGAATAAAGACGCAGACGTAGAGAATGGACTTGAGGACATGAGGAGGGGGAAGGGTGAGCTGGGACGAAGTGAGAGAGTGGCATGGACATATATACACTACCAAATGTAAAATAGATAGCTAGTGGGAAGCAGCCGCATAGCACTGGGAGATCAGCTTGGTGCTTTGTGTTCACCTATAGGGGTGGGATAGGGAGGGTGGGAGGGAGACGCAAGAGGGAAGAGATATGGGGATATATGTATATGTATAGCTGTTTCACTTTGTTATACAGCAGAAACTAACACACCATTGTAAAGCAATTATACTCTAATAAAGATGTTAAAAAAATAAACACCCCAAAACCCAAAAAACAACCATATAGACAAGCTAGTCTTGCCTGGGACACTTCTTGGAATCTGCCTTGGTCACTCTTCAGTTTCTTCTCTTTTTTCCATTTCTGAACCACAGACTCTCTAAAAACTTTATGGCAGAAGTGGTCACCTGTATACATTTATTTTCATAAGCTGGCTGTTAATGAGTTTGTAACAACCTGTATATGTGCTCTACATTATTGGCTCCAAGTTGAAGATGAGGAAATTGAGGCACTTATGGACTAAAGCCATATCCTTTTTAGCACAAGGAGTATATGATTTTTTTCTTTGCTTTGTTTTTCCTTTTTTTGAATTCTTGAATTTTATTTATTTTTGTATACAGCAGGTTATTAGTCATCAATTTTATACACATAAGTGTATACATGTCAATCCCAATCTCCGAATTCATCACACCACCACCACCACCCCCCTACCGCTTTCCCCCCTTGGTGTCCATACGTTTGTTCTCTACATCTGTGTCTCAATTTCTGCCCTGCAAACCAGTTCATCTGTACCATTTTTCTAGGTTCCACATAAATGCGTTAATATACGATATTTGTTTTTCTCTTTCTGACTTACTTCACTCTGTATGACACTCTATAGATCCATCCACATCTCAACAAATGACCCAATTTCATTCCTTTTTATGGCTGAGTAATATTCCATTGTATATATGTACCACCTCTTCTTTATCCATTCGTCTGTCAATGGGCATTTAGGTTGCTTCCATGACCTCGCTATTGTAAATAGGGCTGCAATGAACATTGGGGTGCATGTGTCTTTTTGAATTATGGTTTTCTCTGGGTATATGCCCAGTAGTGGGATTGCTGGATCATAAGGTAATTCTAATTTTCCTTTTTAAGGAACCTCCATACTGTTCTCCATAGTGGCTGGATCAATTTACATTCCCACCAACAGTGCAAGAGGGTTCCCTTTTCTCCACACCCTCTGCAGCATTTGTTGTTTGTAGATTTTCTGATGATGCCCATTCTAACTGGTGTGAGGTGATACCTCATTGTAGTTTTGATTTACATTTCTCTAGTAATTAGTAATGCTGAGCAGCTATTCATGTGCTTCTTGGCCATCTGTATGTCTTCTTTGGAAAAATGTCTGTTTAGGTCTTCTGCCCATTTTTGGATTGGGTTGTTTGTTTTTTTAATATTGAGCTGCATGAGCTGTTTATATATTTTGGAGATTAATCCTTTTTCCATTGATTCGTTTGTAAATATTTTCTCCCATTCTGACGGTTGTCTTTTCGTCTTGTTTATGGTTTCCTTTGCTGTGCAAAAGCTTTGAAGTTTCATTAGGTGCCATTTGTTTATTTTTGTTTTTATTTCCATTACTCTGGAGGTGGATCAAAAAAGATCTTGCTGTGATTTATGTCAAAGAGTGTTCTTCCTCTGTTTTCCTCTAAGAGTTTTATAGTGTCTGGTCTTACATTTAGGTCTCTAATCCATTTTGAGTTTATTTTTGAGTATGGTGATAGGGAGTGTTCTAATTTCATTCTTTTACATGTAGCTGTCCAGTTTTCCCAGCATCACTTATTGAAGAGACTGTCTTTTCTCCATTGTCTATCCTTGCCTCCTTTGTCATAGATTATTTGACCATAGGTGCGTGGGTTAATCTCTGGGCATTCTATCTTGTTCCATTGATCTATGTTTCTGTTTTTGTGCCAGTACCATATTGTCTTGATTACTGTAGCTTTGTAGTATAGTCTGAAGTCAGGGAGTCTGATTCCACCAGCTTCGTTTATTTCCCTCAAGACTGCTTTGGCTATTCGGGGTCTTTTGTGTCGCCATACAAATTTTAAGATTTTTTGTTCTTCTTCCGTAAAAAATGCCATTGGTAATTTGATAGAGATCGCATTGAATCTATAGATTGCTTTGGGTAGTATAGTCATTTTCACAATATTGATTCTTCCAATCCAAGAACATGGTATATCTCTCCATCTGTTGGTATCATCTTTAATTTCTTTCATCAGTGTCTTATAGTTTTCTGCATACAGGTCTTTTGTCTCTCTAGGTGGGTTTATTCCTAGGTATTTTATTCTTTTTATTACAATGGTAAATGGGAGTGTTACCTTAATTTCTCTTTCAGGTATTTCATCATTAATGTATAGGAATGCAAGAGATTTCTGTGCATGAATTTTGTATCCTGCAACTTTACCAAATTCATTGATTACCTCTAGCAGTTTTCTGGTGGCAGTTTTAGGATTCTCTATGTATAGTATCATGTCATCTGCAAACAGTGACAGTTTTACTTCTTCTTTTCCAATTTGTATTCCTTTTCTTTCTTTTTCCTCTCTGATTGCCGTGGCTAGGACTTCCAAAACTATGTTGAATAATAGTGGCGAGAGTGGACATCCTTGTCTTGTTCCTGATCTTAGAGGAAATGCTTTCATTTCCATTGCGAACGATGTTTGCTGTGGGTTTGTCCTATATAGCCTTTATTATGTTGAGGTAGGTTCCCTGTATGCCCACCTTCTGGAGAGTTTTTATCATAAATGGGTGTTGAATTTTGTCAAAAGCTTTTTCTGCATCTATTGAGATGATCATATGGTTTTTCTTCTTCAATTTGTTAATATGGTGTATCACATTGATTGATTTGCGTATATTGAAGAATCCTTGCATCCCTGGGATAAATCCCACTTGATCATGGTGTACGATCCTTTTACTGTGCTGTTGGATTCTGTTTGCTAGTATTTTGTTGAGGATTTTTGCATCTATATTCATCAGTGATATTGGTCTGTAATTTTCTTTTTTTGAGGTACCTTTGTCTGGTTTTGGTATCAGGGTGATGGTGGTCTCGTACAATGAGTTTGGGAGTGTTCCTTCCTCCGCAATTTTTGGAAGAGTTTGAGAAGGATGGGTGTTAGCTCTTCTCTGAATGTTTGATATAATTCACCCGTGAAACCATCTGGACCAGGACTTTTGTTTGTTGGAAGATTTTTAATCACAGTTTCAATTTCATTACTTGTGATTGGTCTGTTCATATTTTCTGTTTCTTCCTGGTTCAGTCTTGGAAGGTTATACCTTTCTAAGAATTTGTCCATTTCTTGCAGGTCGTCCATTTTATTGGCATAGAGTTGCTTGTAGTAGTCTCTTAGGATGCTTTGTATTTCTGCGGTGTCTGTTGTAACTTCTCCTTTTTCATTTCTAATTTTATTGATTTGAATCCTCTCCCTCTTTTTCTTGATGAGTCTGGCTAATGGTTTAACAATTTTGTTTATCTTCTCAAAGAACCACCTTTTAGTTTTATTGATCTTTGCTATTGTTTTCTTTGTTTCTATTTCATTTTTTTCTGCTCTGATCTTTATGATGTCTTTCCTTCTGCTAACTTTGGGTTTTGTTTGTTCTTCTTTCTCTAGTTCCTTTAGCTGTAAGGTTAGGTGGTTTATTTGAGATTTTTCTTGTTTCTTGAGGTAGGCTTGTATAGCTATAAACTTCCCTCTTAGAACTGCTTTTGCTGCATCCCATAGGTTTTGGATCGTCGTGTTTTCATTGTCATTTGTCTCTAGGTATTTTTTGATTTCCTCTTTGACTTCTTCAGTGATTGCCTAGTTATTTAGTAAGTTATTGTTTAGCCTCCATGTGTTTGTGTTTTTTACGTTTTTTCCCCTGTAATTCATTTCTAATCTCATAGCGTTGTGCTCAGAAAAGATGCTTGATATGATTTCAATTTTCTTAAATTTATTGAGGCTTGATTTGTGACCCAAGATGTGATCTATCCTGGAGAATGTTCCATGCGCACTTGAGAAGAACGTGTAATCTGCTGTTTTTGGATGGAATGTCCTATAAATATCAATTAAATCTATCTGGTCTATTGTGTCATTAAAACCTTCTGTTTCCTTATTTATTTTCATTTCGGATGATCTGTCCATTGGTGTAAGTGAAGTGTTAAAGTCCCCCACTATTACTGTGTTACTGTCGAAGTGTTATAATCCCCCACTATTACTGTGCTACTGTCAATTTCCTCTTTTATAGCTGTTAGCAGTTGCCTTATGTATTGAGGTGCTCCTACGTTGGGTGCACATATATTTATAATTGTTATTTCTTCTTGGATTGATCCCTTGATCATTATGTAGTGTCCTTCCTTGTCTCTTGTAACATTCTTTATTTTAAAGTCTATTTTATCTGATATGAATATTGCTACTCCAGCTTTCTTTTGATTTCCATTTGCATGGAATATCTTTTTCCATCCCCTCACTTTCAGTCTGAATGCGTCCCTAGGTCTGAAGAGGGTCTCTTGTAGACAGCATATATATGGGTCTTCTTTTTGTATCCATACAGCAAGCCTGTGCCTTTTGCTTGGAGCATTTAGTCCATTCACGTTTAAGGTAATTATTGATATGTATGTTCCTATGACCATTTTCTTAATTGTTTTGGGTTTGTTTTTGTAGGTCCTTTTCTTCTCTTGTGTTTCCCACTTAGAGACGTTCCTTTAGCATTTGTTGTAGAGCTGGTTTGGTGGTGCTGAATTCTCTTAGCTTTTGCTTGTCTGTAAAGCCTTTGATTTCTCCATCGAATCTGGATGAGATCCTTGCCGGGTAGAGTAATCTTGCTTGTAGGTTTTTCCCTTTCATCACTTTAACTATATCATGCCCCTCCCTTCTGGCTTGTAGAGCTTCTGCTGAGAAATCAGCTGTTAACCTTATGGGAGTTCTCTTGTATATATTTGTCGTTTTTCCCTTGCTGCTTTCAGTAATTTTTCTTTGTCTTTAATTTTTTGCCAGTTTGATTACTATGTGACTCAGCATGTTTCTCCTTGGGTTTATCTTGTATGGGACTCTCTGCACTTTCTGGGCTTGGGTGGCTATTTCCTTTCCCATGTTAGGGGAGTTTTTGACTATAATCTCTTCAAATATTTTCTCAGGTTCTTTCTCTCTCTCTTCTCCTTCTGGGACACCTATAATACAAATGTTGTTGCGTTTAATGTTGTCCCTGAGGTCTCTTAGGCTGTCTTCATTTCTTTTCATTCTTTTTTCTTTAGTCTGTTCCGCAGCAGTGAATTCCACCATTCTGTCTTCCAGGTCACTTATTCGTTCTTCTGCCTCAGTTATTCTGCTATTGATTCATTCTAGTGTAGTCTTCATTTCAGTTATTGTATTGTTCAGCTCTGTTTGTTTGTTCTTTAATTCTTCTAGGTCTTTGTTAAACATTTCTTGCATCTTCTTGATCTTTGCCTCCATTGTTTTTCCAAAGTCCTGGATCATCTTCACTATCATTATTCTGAATTCTTTTTCTGGGAGGTTGCCTATCTCCACTTCATTTAGTTGTTTTCCTGGGATTTTAGCTTGTTCCTTCATCTGGTACATAGCCCTCTGCCTTTTTATGTTGTCTATCTTTCTGTGAATGTGGTTTTTGTTCCACTGGCTGCAGGATTGTAGTTCTTCTTGCTTTTGCTGTCTGCCCTCTGGTGGATGAGGCTATCTAAGAGGCTTGTGCAAGTTTCCTGATAGGAGGGACTGGAGGTGGGTAGAGCTGGCTGTTGCTCTGGTGGGCAGAGCTCAGTAAAACTTTAATCCACTTGTCTGCTGATGGTTGGGGCTGGGTTCCCTCCCTGTTGGTTGTTTGGCCTGAGGCGACCCAACACTGGAGCCTACCCGGGCTCTCTGGTGGGGCTAATGGCAGACTCTGGGAGGGCTCACGCCAAGGAGTACTTCCCAGAACTTCTGCTGCCAGTGTCCTTGTCCTCATGGTGAGACACAGCCACCCCCTGCCTCTGCAGGAGACCCTCCAACACTAGCAGGTAGGTCTGGTTCAGTCTCGTATGGGGTCACTGCTCCTTCCCCTTGGTCCCGATGTGCTCACTACTTTGTGTGTGCCCTCCAAGAGTGGAGTCTCTGTTTCCCCGAGTCCTTTCAGAGTCCTGCGATCAAATCCTGCTAGCCTTCAAAATCTGATTCTCTAGGAATTCCTCCTCCCGTTGCCGGACCCCCAGGTTGGGAAGCCTGACGTGGGGCTCAGTACCTTCACTTCAGTGGGTGGACTTCTGTGGTATAAGTGTTCTCCAGTTTGTGGGTCACCCACTCAGCAGTTATGGGATTTGATTTTATTGTGAATGCCCCCCTCCAACCGTCTCATTGTGGCTTCTCTTTTGTCTTTGGTTGTGGGGTGTCTTTTTTGGTGAGTTCCTGTGTCTTCCTGTCGATGATTGTTCAGCAGTTAGCTGTGATTCTGGTGTTCTTGTAAGCGGGAGTGAGAGCACGTCCTTCTACTCCTCCATCTTCGTTCTTAATTCCGAGTATATAATTTTTATAGTATAAGCCTGCACTGTCCACTATGGCAGCCACTCACCAGATGTGGCTATTGAATACTTGATATGGGGCTAGTGCAAGTGAGGAACTGATTTTTAAATTTTATATACTCTCACTAATTTAAATTTAAAAACCGATATGCAGTTTAATTATTGGAAAACTTTTATGTTTGGAACAACTTGGGTATGTGAATCTACTTTTTAAAGTGTAAGTTTATAAAATCTAAATATAGATCAAGTATATCCAATGAAAATTTAGTGTTTGAAGGCCAGGCACTCTCTGCCCCAACTGTGGACCACTCTGAAAGGACACTTCAGCTTCTAAGCTTCCCAACAGGGTCGCTGAAACCTTTGCTGATGCTGAGTCACAGTCTGTGTGCTCCTTTACCCATTCCTACATTTGTCTTCCCTTCCAAAAGTGTTTATTCCAAGAGTTTTCCTAAGTAAACCTTCTGCCCACCAATACCATCTCACAATCTGCTTCCTGGAACCACAACCTGCTAGGATATATTTATTTTTAAATAGTATAATAAGCACCTGGGGCCTCTGGGACCTCAAGCGTCTGTGGTCTTAAATCTCTGCCTTTTCTGTTCAGCCAGTCAGCAACCTCATGAGTGTTCACTATGTGAATGACCCTTAACTGAAGACTGTGAGTAGGTCCAAAGGAAAGGTTGGTCAGGGTATGCTTGGACCAGAGGAACTGCAGGGTCTTTCCCTTAGCCTCCACACATGTATTTGTATCTGTAAAGGGGAATCTTGCCCCTAATGCTCAGGGATGGGACTTGCAACTGAAAAGTGGTCGAAGTCATTCTCTGGGTATCTGTGGCTGTGGTAGGAGGGAGTGAAAGATGCTAAGCAAGTGTTGAGAACTGAACATCAATCAAACGGCTCAATGTTCTGGCATCAAACAGAAGTAGGCTGGAACAGCAGCTTCACTTGGGCTCTCCCTGAAGGACACTGAGGAAGAGAAATCCTCCTAGTGGGCAGCGTTTTGAACAGTGCATCTTACTGCCCATTTGCATGGGAAGAGAGTGACTTGAGGAAAGAATGTACACTGACACATGGGCTGCACAGAGTGGTTGGGATCTGAAAGGATCAGCACTGGAGGACAGGAAAGTGGGAGGGTTGGGGGAGAGTCATGTGTATTGGGTTTTTCCAAACTAACCAAGTGTGAGAATAGCTGTGTTCCATGAGGCTGCTCACCAAAGACTCGTTGCAGCCAGGGATGGGGTGGTTCTTAATAATTAGATGAACAGAAGCACTTTCATTTACCAAGGCTGATCTACTGACAGACACTTCTCAGTGTGCACTTTGGTTGTACAACTCTGGCACTCCAAAATGGTGCTCAGAGAGGGTCAGCCGGGCACCATGGGGAAGGTAGATTGCTTTAGATTCTTTCTATCATATAGAAGGCAATGATTTGTCCTCATTGTGATAGATTCTTTAGATTTATTTTTATTACCTACAATATGTCTATTACCATTACTAGTTGAAAAGAATTAAAGTCCACGTGACCCTGTGACCAGTGCAGAAATGAAGACGGTAATTTTCATTATATATATGTATTTAAATTGTTTTTTCCTTTCTCTCTCTTTATCTCACTGTTCTGTGTAGGGTATTTAGCCCAAAAGTTGTACAAATCAATAGGGGATTATGGTAGAGCTAGAGGAAAAATATGCATCACCTAGGAAGTCTTGCATTGTTGCTGGATGCACCAACTCATGGGACTTTGGCTTTATTAAGGGGATGAGTGTGAAGATATTTGCATATGTTAGTTATGAACATTTTAATGTTTGTTTTAGAATTTTAACTATGGAGAGAGGTATATATAAAGATGGTGAAGAGTCAGAGGGGCAAACTATAGCAGACATTTATTATTTTGGTGTTGACTGCATGGTGTCTGAACCTCTTGTGAAGCTTGAAGAATCTACCTTTGGGTGAGTCTTGGTGGGAGGCAGGGTTCCAGCTTCCATGCAGAAGGCCAGATAGTTTTTCTCTCTGACTTCTAAAAACTGGGAAATTGGCATTTGCCTAAGCTTAGCCAATCAGAAGCTCCCATCTGGGACGTTGAATCTGAGTGAATGGTGCAAAATTTATTTTGCTGGTGGGGAAAGTGCTCAGAGTTCAATGCTACTGGTAGTGGTGGTGATCTTGGAAGTGGTTCACTTCCTTGGAAGGGCCCAGCAATAGTGGCAGCTCTGTTGGAATCAGGCTGTTTCTGTGGTATGACCTTGACTGTGTTCTTGCTTTTTGGCCTCCCTTTGTTTCTGCCTATTTTCTGAGCCTCTTTCTACAGTTATTCCACTAATAGGTAGTTACTCAACAACCCTCCAGTGCATTTCTATTCTATGTTAATCATTTTTGTTGTTGTGGCAACCAAGAACCTCTTTTCTTTTCTCTGGATGCATTTAGAATTTTCCTGTTGCCCTTTTTGTTCCAAAATGTCACAATGATGTGATTTAACAGAGGACTTTTAAAAATGGACTGTTCTGAACATTGTGAGATCTTTCAATCTAATACTTGTATCCTTCTTCAGCTTTGGGAAATTCTTTTGTTATTTTACTAATAATCTCCATCCTTTAATTTCTTCTCTTCTCTCTTTCTGGGAATCCTATTAGTTGAATTGCTCCTATGTACGTCTTCTCTTTCTTCCTCCCTCTTTTTTTTTTGCCTCTTTGTCTTAATATTCTACATTCTGAGATATTTTTAAGAATTTAATCTTTCAACTCATTAACTTTAACAAAATTTTAGTGGTCATATTCTTCTTTTCTAAGACTTTTTTTTCCTCTGATGGTCTCTTTTCTACATTTATATTTTGTGGATGCAACATCTTTTCATCTATCTCTGGAAATATTAATTAGAGGTTTTTCCCACTTTGATTTTCTTCTATTCTTTATTTTTCCTCCAAGGTCATTTTATTTTTTATTAATCTTAGTCTTTCTATTTCACATTTTAGGCTTTACTCAACAGTCTTGTGATCTTGGCTGTTTAAGAATGAGACCATAGCAGGGCTGCCCAGGAGCTCTGTGTTGGTGGGTGAGCTTGTTGACTGTGGTGGGCTGGGCTTCAGTGAGTGGGAAGGCAGCCACTCGTTCCTCTGAAGGGTCTCTGCATGTCAGAGTGAGAGGGTTTACTGTGGCACGCCACACTCCCACACTGGATGCCCTCGTTCTTCCCAGGAAGTCCATTCACATTTCTTGTAGAGGAACAATTTCCGCTTTAATTTTAGGCTTTTTTTTCTCCCAGGCTTGGATGTAAATACCTGGATGCCAGATGTTTTGCAAGCAGGGACGTTAGAGAGAAATGTCGGGGGTGTTATTCTATATACAGACTTTCAATTAATGATCCTGTTTCTACTGTCATTTTTCACTCTTGCCCTCCATTGTCTTTATCTTCTCAGCAGCCTCTTCTGCTCAGCTCCTATTTAACACTCCTCCACCTGCTTTGCATGTTATCGGAAGATTTTAAGATCATAAGTGTCTTGATTGATGTCTCTTGGCTTCTTTGTAGAGAGAGGAGATAAACAAATCTGTGGACTGAATCTGTCACTTTGAACTAGCAGCCCTTGGTCCTTTGGGTTTTAAATGGCTCTTTAATGTGCTCAAAGTTTAGAGGCAGCCATGACACATGACAGTGTACCTTAGTCTGGTGAAATGCCCCATAGTGTATAGTGCACTTTCTCATTTGATCCTCACAACTCTGGGATCACTGGAGGCAATGGAACTGGAAAAGTCACCTGGAAGGCTTCACTACATAGGGAGCACTTGATCAGAATGACAAGAAGACACCTCTGCTACTGGTCAGAAAGCTAATGGAGAGATATTCCAGGCTGGGATAAGTCTCAGATTAGGACTTGGAAGTAGAAACAGGTAAGTAGGGTTATAGGAACAGCAATGTCTACTCAGTTGTTGCTGAGTCTGAGTTGGTAGTAGGGGCAGATGAGAGATGAGCTAAGTGGGAAGCCAGTGGTGGAATTTAAAGAGTCTATAAGGTGATGTAAGCGATCAGTTCTGTAAGAAATTTGAGCAAAAGTCCTGTAATGAGGGTAAGTTTGAAGCCAGAAAATAACACCATCAGCAGTGTCACCAGCACACACAAAGGACAATGATAGATTGCAGAGGCCCCCTCTCACATTTCCGGGCTAATGGAAGCAACAGTCACGTGGATGAATGAGAGCCACAGCTTGCCCATTAGTTTCAACTTCCTTCCCCAAAGGCTTTCCACTGGAACTTGCAAAATATGCATTTCTCCTCTTTGTCCTTCCCTTCCCAGCCTGCTAGAAGAGACTGAGAGGACTGAGGAGGCAACTCCCCAGAGACCCCTAAGTTGGCTGGTTGGAGACCAGGCTTTTGTGCACACTGCCTCTTCTGATCTAAGTTTTAGATGGGGTGCAGGCGGGGTGCAGGCATTGGGCCCGCCATTTTGACATCCCTAGGGCAGTGATATCTGTCCCATCCTTCCACCTCCTCTCCAGCACAGGTGACTCACCCGGCAACAGTCAACTAGGCTCCTGGGGAGCACGCTGGACCTGCTGGTCCACAGCTGCGCTGAGAAACTCTTTCTCATGGGCCCCCAAGGCAGGCCTTGTGGGCAAACATGGGTTTTGCCCTGCTGAGCAGAGGAATTCTATCTGTTCCATAACGTTTGCACAGTTGCTTGCTTTTTTCCCAGTTTTATTGAGACATAATTGACATACAGCACTGTATAAGTTTAGGGTAGACCACAGTTGCTTTTCTTTATTTCTTCTAGCTCCTGCTTTGAGAAAATTTTCTGGAACAGGTGCTCTGTTTTTTTTTTTTTCTCCTTGCTGATTCCTGGCAACAGCCAACACCGTTCAAAGCCTGTCTATCGGAATTTGCTAAGCATGTTCCTAACAACCTCACTTGTGGGTGAGTTTGCAGCTTTACCAGTGCTCAACCTCCGTCTCTGTCTCTCTCTCCACCAAACATTTGCTCGACTGTTCCAGACTCTTAATAACCCTCTGGTTTTAGGAGAGCAGCCTCAGTCACACTCATCCTGTGCCCAGTAACAGGGCATGATGTCTCGTCCCCAGCAAAAAGCACAAAGAGGTTCCAAAGTCTCTTGGTTCCCTAAATAAAAATACCTTGTATCTGCTTTCTTCTGACCAGAAGAAGCCACTTCTACCCAGAGGCCCCTCTTCTATCAGGGAAAGCCCCAAAGCAGGTACACAGTCATTCATTTATGAAAATGAAAGATTCATGAGGGACTCCGCTGGGCTGCCAGCAGAGTTTAGGCAGGTTCTGATCTTACTTTAATTTAATTAAGCTGTGTTTATTTAATCAGCCCAGAGATATGCGTCCTCAGGCAGGAATGTGCTGCCTGCCTCTGAGCTGTGTTTCTGTCTGTGGGAGGAGGAGGGCTGTGACCTTCCCAGCATTTTTGAAAGGTTTGGGGCCCAAGAGGCAGGCTGATTGGTGTCCTGGGTTCAGATCAGGCACCTCGGGGATGCATTCAGCAGCTGTGTGTGTGTGTGTGTGTGTGTGTGAGAGAGAGGGAGAATGTGTGTGTGTGCACACACACATGCATCAGCACTCAGAGCCCATACCGCTCAGTGCTCTAGGAGCTCAGGAGCTGGTCTGTGGCAGGAGTGGCAGGGAAGGCAGACCTGCAAGCAGTCTGTGTTTTCAGCCACTACAGGAGGAAAGCACTAGACAAACAAGGCCACGCTCTGGCTTAAGGGCAGTGTTGCTCAGAGCACGCGCCACAAATCTCTTCTGGGTGCAGGGGAGGCATGCTGACTCCCAGGCTCCACACTGAGACTTGCTGCTCACATGAAAGTTTAGGAACCCTGTGTTCTCGGGTGTCCTTAACCTCAGCAGTATGTACATTTTAAGGATGGAGGTGGGGTGGGCAGAGGACAATGGTTGAAACTCATTCAGAAGGACCCATTACGGTGGGTTTCAGGCACAGTGGGAAGACATTTGGAAACAGAAGCATTTTCTAGAGCCTCCTAAATCACTCCACTTAGGGGACAGCGTCTCTCTTCTATGTGTAAGGGCAGAACTGAGAACAGTTGTCTGAACCATGATGGTTGGAGTGGATGTCTGGGTGGATGGTATAAATCCCATCTGAGTCCAAAGGCATGAGAACCAGGAGCACCAATGTCTGAGGATAGGAGAAGATAGATAGATGTTGGCATTAGCAGACAGCAAATCCACCTCCCGCCCCCACCTTTTTGTTCCATTCTGGTCTTCAGTGGGTAATAAATCTCTCTCTCTTTCTTCCTCTCTAGATATATATCTGTAACATTATATCCTATTGGTTCTCTTTCTCTGGAGAACCCCGACTAACAGAGTGTCCCCAGCCCGAACTCCTCTGGGGTCTGAGATGGACAGTGGCAGTGGAAGGTGTCACCCAGGATTCATCTATTTATCAGAGAGGTTTCTTCTTCTTCTTGCCTCATTTTGCTGGATAATCGACATTGATAGAGAGGAGTAGCAGAGGGAGAGTGTGCTGGAACCTGTTTTTATTTTTCACAAAAACTGCACTGTCCCACACTTGTTCAGCACTTTCACTTATATTAGCTCTATAATTCCTCCCCCAAACATTGTGAAACAGGTGTAACGAGCCCCACTTTATAGATGAGGACACTGAAGGTCAGATCGCCTTGGGGATCAGCCTACAACAGAACCTGAACACAGTCTAACTCAGTACATTTTCCTCTAGACCTATGCCACCCAGTGTGCTGGTCACTAGCCACATGTGGTGTGGTTAGTCTGAACTGAGGTGTGCTGTAAAAGACAACAATTTAGCATAAAAACATGTAAAATATTTTGTTAATTTTTGTACTGATTTTTAGTAATTTTTATACATGTTGAAATATTATGAGCATGTAAACTTAAGTATATTATTGAATTATTCTCACCAGTTTCTTTTTACTTTTTATATGTGATGTGGATACTATAACATTTGAAGTTACACATGTGGCTTGTGTTTGTGGTCTGCATGTTTTCATTGGACAGCATTGCTCTAGGCTGATGTGTTTTCAGACTCACAGCCTCAAATCACCCCAAGATCCCTAGGAGGTGAGAGAAAAATCCAACCAATTGCATAGTAGCTACTCCCCTGTTTTCCATGTTTTGATATTTCATCATGAAAAGGAAGAGCATGATGGTGGTAACCCAGGGAGGGACCAGATGGTCTCTGATATCCCACATGACTTTCTTTGAACTGTGATCTTGTGTCAAAATGTCTTTCCAAACTTACTTGGGTCCCCAAAGAACTGAGGAAACGTTCAGATCCCTGAGCCAGAAAGCTTCCTCTTCCACATTAAGGTCAGATGAGTGTGTGGAAGAGATGGGGGCACCCCCAGTACTGAAAAGTCTTTTATAACAGGGATAGACAAGCTAAAAGGGAGGGCCAGAAAAGAAGGGGGAAAGCAAAAACCTGGGCAGAAAGAATCTCAGTCAGCCAATGAAAGCAAATGATTCATTTCTACTTTCACTTATCCATTCATGTAGCAAATATTGCTTATTGTCTAATGTGTCCTTATTATCCACCAGGAACTGTTCCATGTTCTAGGGATAAAGTGATGATCAAGGATAAAGGTTTCTGTCCTCTTTAGAATTTATTTTCTAGGGGCAGTAGAGAACAATATACAATACATGAATAAATTTGATGATTTCAGATTCTGTTAGCCAGAGTATAGGTTGGCTGCTATAACAGAAAGAACCAATTAACAGTGGTTTAAGCAAGAGAGAATTTCATTTCTTTCTCATGTAACAATCTGGTGGTGAACAGTCTAGGGCAGTTAGCAGGTCCGTGGTGTCAGGGACTCAGGTTCCTTCTGTCTTGCTGATTTGCCATCACTAGATGTGGTCATCCACAAGGTTGGAGATGGCTCACCACCTCCTCTAGGTTAATTTCAAGCAAGTGGGAAGGGGAAGAGAAAGTGAGGACACTCCCCTTCCTTCTAAGGATATGACCTGGAGGTAGCACACATCACTTAATTCACATCCCATTGGTCAATACTTAGTCATATGACCACACCCAGAAACAAGAGCGTCTGGGAAGTGTAGTCTTTATACTGAACAACTTGTACCCAGCTAAAAAAAATTTTTTTTATTGAAGGAACAAGAGAACAGATATTGAGGGACAACTAACAGTCTCAGCACAATCATCACTAGCACAACTACTATACTCACAATGTTCATAATAGAATTGCATTACTAGAAAGACCAGGCTCTGACAATTCTTTTTTTTTTTAATAATACTACTTTAAAATTTATTTATTTATTTATTTATGGCTGTGTTGGGTCTTCGCTTCTGTGCGAGGGCTTTCTCTAGTTGTGGCAAGCGGGGGCCACTCTTCATCGCGGTGCATGGTCCTCCCACTATCGCGGCCTCTCTTGTTGCAGAGCACAGGCTCCAGACGTGGAGGCTCAGTAATTGTGGCTCACGGGCCCAGTTGCTCCATGGCATGTGGGATCTCCCCAGACCAGGGCTCGAACCCGTGTCCCCTGCATTAGCAGGCAGATTCTCAACCACTGCGCCACCAGGGAAGCCCGACAATCCTTATATAAATCAAACAGAATGTACTTACCTAGTGATAGAGAAGGAAGTCAGCAGTGTCAGGACTCATAGCAGAGAGATTGGCATCATTTTCCAGGACATACAGCAGTGAATGTTTCCAGAACAGAAAATTCTCTAAGAGGATACCCAGTTGCAGATATAATATCTGGGAAAGTAGGGGTCACATTACATTTTCAGGAAGCCTGATCGATCCCTTCTAGACCCAAGGACCTATCCTGCATAAGCAAAATGGGGTAATGGGATGGAAGAAAGTTGGGGTGGGAGGTGTCTGGGTCCTTATTAGCAAGTGTGTACAAAGAGGGTGTTTCTAGGGGACAAATATTTAAACAGAGACCCGAAAGACCCGAAGGGCTGAAAAGAGTTCCTCATAGAATGTGTTCCAGGCATGGGGAACAGCAGATGCAAAGGCCTTGAAATAAGATTAACCTTGATGTATACCAGAAACAAAGTGATCCAGAGAAGCTGGAATGTCATGAGTGAGGAGGAGAGTGAATACGAGAGAAGGAAAAGAACGGAGAAGATGGGAAAAAGGAGGCAGCTTTCGAGTTTAGTACTGGAGGGACAACTTTATCAGACAGAGAAAACGTGAACATCTGTTTCCATCAGGTATTCTCTGGTGGTTGCCTCTTGGCCACTTTCTACTTAGTTGCCCCAAATTAGAGCTGAGAAAAGGAACTTGGCATCATCTTTCCCCAAGCTCATAGTCCTTTCCTTTCCTTCCATTCATTTTTCTTATCTATTTACTCAGAATAAAAATACCTTCCCTGCCTTGCCCTCCTCCTGCAGTTGTCATGAGGATCAGATGAAAGAAGAGGCATGAGGGTGGCTGGTGTGAAATGCTGAGTTCTGGGGGAGGGAGGCACAGTGTCCCACATCCAGTAAGGTCTCCATATCATTATCTGTATTGTTACAGTAGCCGTCAGTTGTTTCATCAATTTCTAGGTCTTGGCTATAGATCTCAGTTTGTTTTTTTTTTTAAGATTTATTTATTGATTGATTGATTGCTATGTTGGGTCTTCGTTTCTGTGCTAGGGCTTTCTCTAGTTGTGGCAAGCGGGGGCCACTCTTCATCGTGGTGCGCGGGCCTCTCACTATCGTGGCCTCTCTTGTTGCGGAGCACAGGCTCCAGACGCGCAGGCTCAGTAGTTGTAGCTCACGGGCCCAGTTGCTCCGCGGCATGTGGGATCCTCCCAGACCAGGGCTCGAACCCGTGTCCCCTGCATTAGCAGGCAGATTCTCAACCACTGCGCCACCAGGGAAGCCCTAGATCTCAGTTTTGATTTTGAAAAATCTTTCTTTTCCCAACATACTATTTAATTATGTGTTTGTTTTTTCTCGTCAAAGCAAGTGCTTAGATGTTTTTAGGAGATTCCCCTTTGTCAGAGATCCTTGTGGCGTGGCGTGGAGAGGTATGAGTTGTATCCAATGGAACATTTAGATCGTTTGTTGGGTGAGAACTCGGCTCTCTGCCTCCCTTTAGAATGTATATGTGGATATAACTTTAATTAAAAATCAGCATTTTCTGAATATCTTTTCATGCCAACCTGGACATACCCCATTTAACAAATTGTGGCTTGTTATTAAACTCTATGTGTTTTGTTTGTCTGTGCCATTATGTTTTTCCCAGATTGCTTTTAGAAATTTGCTTAGCCCAGGTCTTTGGAACTATTTTTCAAGGTTACTCTTCCCATTCCTGAGAGATGAGTTGAAGGACAGGTGGAGAGACAACTTCTTTAACTACAATTCCATCTGAGTTTCAGTCATCTACCTATTCATTTGTATCCACCCAGCCGTCCACCCACCTTCCCACTCATCCTTCCTTCCATTGAGCATCTTCTTTGTACCAAATTTCGTGGCAGTGTCAGGGACTGCAAGTACAAAGATGGAAAAGACAGTCCATGCCCCCAAGGCCCTTAAAGTCTAATAATAGTGTGACAGTACACGTAGTGTTCTAGAGCGCTGTGCTGGATTCTGTAGGAAAGGAATGTCCAAGAAGCATGGGACAACCCCTAACCCAGGATTGAAGGTTCCTAGAGGAGATTACACCTGCACTGAATCTTGAAGGATAAAAGGGGCTTTCTGAGTAAAGCGAACAGCAAGTGCAAAGGTATATTGGCATGGTACTGGAACTCCAATCTATTTTAATATAGTCAGAGCATTAAACACAGGCTAGGAGTGGAGAGTGCTAGGTGATGCTAGGAAGGTAGGTCATCAAGAGTCCTGTAGGCCATGATAATGAGTTTGAATCAAGGAGGAATCCACTGAAATAATTTAAAGCAGGGGAGTGATGAGCAGATCTGCAGTTTTTAAAGATTTTTAAAAATGTGGACCATTTTTAAAGTCTTTTGTTGAATATGTTACAATATTGCTTCTGTTTCATGTTTTGGTTTTTTGGTCGCAAGGTATGTGGGATCTTAGCTTCCCGACTAGGGAATGAACCTGCACCCCCTTCACTGGAAGGCAAAGACTTAACCACTGGATCACCAGGGAAGTCCCCAGATTTGCAGTTTTCGAAAGTTTCTCCAGGTTCAAGGTGGAGAATGAACTGAAGGTGGCAAGACTCGCTGAGGAAAATGAGATCATTTGATGGCTGTTGCAGTGATCGTAGGACACAATGAGGTCCTGAAATTAGGTGGTGGTCTTGAGAGAGAGAGAAGTGGACAATTAAACACATTACTGAGGAGTAGAATCAGCAGGGTTTGGTGCCAGATTGAAGGTGCAGGCAAGAGAGGAGGAGGAGGTTCCAGTGTCTGGGTGGTGGGCGGGCAGGGGGCGGGGATTAATCCTTCATGTAACACGGGAAGGAGGACAGCTTTGTGGGAGGGGAGCACTGAGTTCAGGTTTGAGTCTGAGGAGGGGGCCACTGTGTCCACGTTGGGTGAGAGGTCTGGGCAGGAGATGGAAATTGACAGAGATGCATTTGAGTGTGGTTGCCCAGGGAGAGTGGAGGGAGTGAGGCGAGAAGAGGGCCTGCGCTGGAACCCTGGGAAACACCCACATTTATTGAGGAGCAATGGGAGAGTGATGAAAAACGAACCAGGGGGCAACAGCCAGAGCAGGAGGAAAACCAGAGTCCTGGCAGCCAAGGCAATAGAATTTCAAGGAGTTTGAATCAAGGAGGAATCCACTGAAATAATTTAAAGCAGGGGCGTGACGAGCAGATTTGCACGCTGCTGAAAGGAGAAGTAAAATGGGTCTGGCCTACTGCATCTAATGACAAAGAAGTGACTGACCGTCTTGCAGAGAGCATTTTGGGCTTGGGGGTGTAGAGCCGGGGCCAGAAAAGGCTGAGGAGTGAGTGGCATGTGAGGAAGTTGACTAGAGATTGTAACTCTTTAAAACTCTTTAACACTTTGGCTGTGAAGAAGAGAGAGTAGTGACTAGAGATGAAGATGGAAAGGGTCGGTGAGTTGTCCGGGGGCTCAAAGTGAGTTAATATATTAAAATAGTTCATTCACCTATCAGGTGTCTGTTATGCAACAGATATTGTGCTCGGCATGATGAAGGTGCAAAGAAATGTAAGACATCCTTTCTAGTGTGTACGATTTAGCTGGTGAAGCCCTAGAAGTGCAGAGCTGGGGGGCCTGTTCTGGGTTTGCTAAGAAATGCTGTAGTGTGGTAGGAAGTACGCTTTGGAGTTCAAACTGATCTGGGTTCAAGTCTTGGCTCTGTTCCTTTCTGGCTGTGTGACCTTGGGGCAAGTTATTTAATCTCTGTAAGCCTCATTTTCTCAACTGTAAAATAGAAACAATAATATCACCTGTGCAGATTTCTTGAGAGGATTTGAGATAAAGTCTGTTAACTCCCCATGGGTTGGAGCTTTATCCATATTACTCAGTAGAGTATCCCCAGCCCCAAGCATAGCATACTGCCTGGCCCATCGCAGGAAGTCAATAGGTATTTGCTGAATGAATGAAGGAAGGTATGTAAAGATCCTGGCATATTGGGGGTGCTCTATAAAGGATAGCCATTCTTCCTCACTGCTCTGGGGCTTCTGAAGATCTGTCCCTGGATTTGTGAAGATGAGATACTGAATTAACAGGCAAAATGCTAGAGCTTCTGGTGGGTAGGGAGTCATAGGGTGGATGTCTGTCCTGAACCTCAGCTCCTGATGGCTGTGAGCGGTTAAGGGAGAGAGGCCCTGGAGAACAACTGAAGCTTGGCCAGAGGCCATCCATGGACAGTCATATCCAGGTACCAGCTAGGTGAGGAGAAGGGATGGGCTGACCTACAGGTGGCCTCAGGGCAGGGGGACGGGCTGTCCCAGTCATTTCACCTGAGTGAATGGTGTCTGGTTCTGTCCCACTTCTCAGGGCCTGTGGCTCTCGGGCGCCTGGGTCATCTAAGACGGCCCTGCCTGTCCCCGGGTGCTGGGCTTCTCTGGAGGCCCCTCCCTGCCCACAGCTTAGATTCTCCTGGCAGCAGCAAAGATGAAAGCAAGAAGCTCAGGCAATTCCTGCCTTCATGAACTCCTGCCTGGATAAACATGAAAAATTGTTGTGGACTTTTTCTCTTTGGAGAACTAATACCTACTCACAAAAGGAAAAAATAAAAAATCCTAGGACAGCACAAAGAAAAAAAATCACTCAGAAATAACTAATGAACTAACGGAAATATTTTGGTATGGTTTGGGGGTCTTTTTGTTTTTCTTTTTCTGCCTGGTTTTCCATAAAGCTCCCTGCCTAGTTTCCTTTTGTTCTTGGGCTAAGAGGAAGGCCAGAGCCACTTTTCCTGGAATAACGGAGCTCGGCTACTGACGAAACCTGTGAGGGGGACGGTGTGGCACATCACGGAGGAGCTAGAGGCTCGTTAGTGTCTGTTTACCACCTTGCAGAAGGCTCCAGAGGAAGAACCTGAGACCGTCAGCTCCTGGACCAGGCTCCCCAGAGCCCCCAGCTGAGGATGTGCATAACGAATGCGGCAGCCTGGCCAGGGGAGGGCGGTCCCAGGGGCGGCCTCGTCTTTCCACGGCTCCCTGGAGAGCCAGGCATTCAGGGGTGGGGGCGGGGAACTGGCTTACTGTCTCCTGTGCTTGGGCTCAGCGTGGATGCGCTGCTTGGCCCAAGGGCGGGGCCGAAGTTCACAGGCACACCTGCTGCCTGCTGTGCTGAGAGGCCCCTGGACGCAGCTCACACACAGCCCTGGACCGGCAGGGCTGTGGTTGCTTCGTGGTCGCCTTGTCAGTCCCCCGGGCTAGGGGCAGGCACCGAGGCACAGGGAGAAGATGTGGCCTGGTGAAAGTCCGCTGTGGGAACAGGGAGCAATCCCCTGATTTCTGATCCGGGGCTCTTCCCTCCGCATGGCGCTGAGCCATCAGCCGTATCGCTTCCAGGCAAATCACCTCTTTCAGTCATTTATGTTCCCATCGGAAAAGTAGGCTGATATTGCCTGCCTCTCCCTATCTCCAGAGAATATTCTCAACATGGCATATAAAAGAGTACAAGATTGAGAGTCAGAAGACTTTGGTGTGAGTCCTAACCCTGTGGGATCTTGGTCAAGCCTTTATCTATTTGAGCCTCAGTTTACCTGCTGTGACATGAAGGGAATGATAACAGTAATAGCAATAGCAGTAGCTAGCTTTCTGGAACCCTCTCTGTGGGCCAGGCAATGTGCTAAGTGCTAAAGTTATTTCATTTAATCTTCTTAATAACCTTATGAGGGAGGCACTATTATCCCCATTTTAAAGATGACGACACTGAGGCTCAGAGTTTGACTAACTTGCCCCAGTTCTCACAGCTGGGCAATAGTACCTACCTCACAAGGTTTATGTAAGAATCGTGTGAGCCGTTTGTGACGGTTTTTCAACTATGAAGCTATGAGACATACATATGCAAGCATATACACTTGTCCTTAATTTTCAATATAAAAGTCTACTGACTTTTTTGGGGAAAAAGTCCTGAATTCCAAGTTATTGCTATTTGATTTCATTCACCAAACGTGATTTGAGCTGCTGCCGAACATCAGGAACTGTGTCAAGCACTGGAGAGGGGGGCGGCACGCACTCCCTGCGTGGTGGGAGGTCACAAGTTAGCAGAGAGTGCAGCCATCCAGGTAAACGTGACGGCTGTGACATCTGTTAAACTGCATCAAAGTGGGATGTGGGCCCGGGGGTGGTAAGGGCTGAGCTTTGTCCTGAACAGCAGTCCCCAGCCCTGGCCTCTGTGGCCAACCCCAGAAATTCTGATTCACCTGGGGAGGGATGGGGTCCAGACATCATTGTTTTTTAAAGCCCTCTTGGGGGATTCTCGGGGCCCCCAGGGGTGAGAACCACTGATCTAGATGGTTGAAGACAGCTCTGGAGGAGGTGATGTTTAAGCGAGGGGCTGCTGGAGTTTGAAGACGGTTCATTCTAACTGCAGCTGACGGCTTCACCGGGGGAGTTTCTCTTCTCTGACAGGGAGGGTGGGAGGTCGCCCTCAGGTGAGGCTCCCAGGGGAGCTGCACCTCCTGAGAGAAACTTGGCCAGACTGCAAGCCTGCCCACCTCAACCTCTCCTCCAGGCACCGGGCATCCACTGAGAGAAGTGGTTTCCTTGGGAACCTGGGGGCCCCACCTCTCACCTCTGCTCAGCTAGCTGCACCTGAGCAGGAACTGGGTGAGGAGTAGATGGAGGGTTCTTGGAGCTGTGACTTTGAAGACAGGTTTCTCCCTTTACCCACCAGGCTGCCGATGGGGGGCTGCTCTCTAGAGAGGCTGCATCACGTGATCCTCATTCATGTTGGACAGCCAGGCCTCAAAGATACAACCTTAAAAACCATGTTGACAGGGGCTTCCCTGGTGGTGCAGTGGCTAAGAATCCTCCTGCCGATGCTGGGGACACGGGTTCGAGCCCTGGTCTGGAAGATCCCACATGCCGCGGAGCCACTAAGCCCGTGCGCCACAACTACTGAGCCTGCGCTCTAGAGCCAACGAGCCACAACTACTGAGTCCGCACGCCGCAACTACTGAAGCCCGTGCACCTAGAGCCCGTGCTCCGCAACAAGAGAAGCCACCGCAATGAGAAGCCCGCGCACCGCAACGAAGAGTAGCCCCCGCTCACCGCAACTAGAGAAAAGCCCGCACGCAGCAACGAAGACCCAACACAGCCAAAAATAAATAAATAAATTTATAAAAAACAAAACAAAAAAAAAGCCATGTTGACAAACGGCTTGTACAAATCTTTTATTTATTTATTTATTTATTTATGGCTGTGTTGGGTCTTCGTTTCTGTGCGAGGGCTTTCTCTAGTTGCGGTGAGCGGGGGCCGCTCTTCATCGCGGTGCGCGGGCCTCTCACTATCGCGGCCTCTCTTGTTGTGGAGCGCAGGCTCCAGACGCGCAGGCTCAGTAGTTGTGGCTCACGGGCCCAGTTGCTCCGCAGCATGTGGGATCTTCCCAGACCAGGGCTCGAACCCGTGTCCCCTGCATTGGCAGGCAGATTCTCAACCACTGCACCACCAGGGAAGCCCCTGTACAATTCTTATACCAACCTTATGAGGTAGACAATATTGCCCAGCTGTGAGACTGTGGATAAGTTAATTAAACTCTAAGTCTCAATTTCTTCCTATGTAAAATGGGGATAATAGTACCTCCCTCACAAGGTTGTTTAATAAAAGAATCACCGGGACAGAGGGACCCCCTCTGATGCTGACATGTGGACACGTCAACATTCAGACTGTGAGGTGAAGTCACACGGAGGCAGGCGGAGGGATGTGTGGATGGGGTGGAGCCCAGAGGGCCTGCTGGGAGGGGGGACACCCACCCTGTCTGAGGCAGTGCCGGATGGAGATGGCAGTGGCAGTGGAGGCCAGCCTCTTGCCCCCACTGCCAGGCAGGAAGGATGGAGTCAAATTTGCCCCCTTGTTCTCCCCACAGTGACCAACCAGCTAAGTCCCCACCTCCACAGATACGGCGTGAGTCAGGGAGTGAAAAGTGTCTGAAAGTGTCCCTCTAGGGCAGTTTCCTCTATCCAGAGACATGTCACACGTGGAGAAGAAGCATTCCATGCCACCCCCCCCCATCCCTGCCCATTTTACACAGGAAACCCTGGAATTTCAGAACTAAAAGTACTTTCAAGATTATCTAGCCCAACCTGCTCATTTACACAAGAGGAAACAAACTCAGTGAGGGAGAATGACTTGATGAAGAAGCAGAACTGAGAGCAGCCCAGGGGCTCCTGGCTCCCAGACCAGTGTCTGTGCCACGTCTGGGGTGGAGCTGGGCGGGCTGTTCCCAGGTCACTGCTCTGGGAGCAAGGACCTCTCCAGCCAGGCCCACCCCTAGCAAGCCTTGCGTGCGGGCCAGCGACACGGCTCAGGCTTCCACTCCTTCCTCTGCTTGAACGTCTCATGAATAAATGAGATGAGCCACATCAAGGCAGCATCTGCTCAGTTCAGTTGTAACATGTATAACTATTCATCAGTATTTAGCCTTTAAAATGCATCTATTAAGCAAATGTCTATTCTTGAATATGTACTTGTCCTTGTGTTTAAATGCATAACTGGAGCCAAACAGAAAAAAACAACCCTGACCTATAACCTCCCTGCTGGATCTGACATCTTCCCATCCCTTCCACGGCTCAGGCTTTGCCTTTGGCAACACATCCAGGACAATGCCATTCCCAGTATGACTCAGCTCACAGCAGTGCTACCACCTTGCCTCATTCTGGCTATGTGGGAGTCTTTCTAATCATCAAATGTCAGAACTGGAAGGGTTCTTATAGATTATCTGGTCCAGTGATTTTTTTAAGATTCTCATTTCCAGAGGTTCACCCACTAGGTTTTCTTTTGGCCCTGCTCCCTCCCCAGTTCTCAGCCCCCTGAGAACAAGGGGCCCATCTTACAAATGAGCAAAGTGAGTCCCAGAAAGTGAAATCACACAGTGAGCAGACTTCTGAAGCTAGATTCCTGAATTCCATAAAAAGTTGCTTACAAAAAGTAAGACATGCTTTTTTGTTCTCATTTGTTGAAATTCTGATATTTTTGGCATTAAGTGAATAAATTAAATAAGCTTTTTCTTTACTAATGGGGTTAGTCTTTTAATGAGTTTGTCAAATATTTGTCAGGCGCATGATCTTACCAGGTGCTTAAAAGATTCATGATCTGAACGTAGACACAAACAAAATTAGCCCCTGGTGCTAATGAAAATCAGAGAGCGCCTATAGGTAAGATCAAATTCCATTGCAAGTAACAGGCGTGCCAAGTAATTGTGGCTTAAACCAGACAAAAGTGTTTCTCCTTCACATGAAGGTCTGGAGACAGACAGTCCAGGGCTGGTATGGTGGCTCTGTTCCATAGAGTTCTCTGCCATAGGGTATGGCCCTTGACTTCTTGCACCAATTTGGTGGCTGGAACTCTAGCCATATTTACCAGATATAGCAGGACTGGAGAAAAGGGAAAAGAAGAAATGGGGCAAATGGCTCAAGCTAGCCACATCTTAATGGAATTTCCCAAACATTGCCAAAAAGAAACTTCTGTTTATATGCTATTGGCTTGAACTAGTCTTATGGCATCCCTAACTATATTCCAGGCAGCCGTGGGCCCAGCTAAAGTCAAGAGTTGTATTGCAATGGGAGAAGGAGAGAATGAATATTGCGGGACACTCTGCCACAGAGTGAGTCTCCTATGTTTATTTCCCCTTTCCTTGATTTTCATAAACAGAGTTTGAGGGAGCCTAAAGGTATCAAGTGTGGGGAGGTGGAGAGGCGGGGGGAGTAAGGTGGGCCCAAGAGAGGAAAGGACTGGTGATACTCGATGGAGGCGGATGTGGGCCACATGACGCGTGAGTGATTCATTGATCTGGAAGACTGTGTCAAGTGCTCGCCAAACCGTGGGCCCCAAGGGTTCACATATCTCATCCCCTGGCGGACTCGTTTAGGTGAATTGTCTATTGACTGAACAATAATAATGTTGCCTTAGTGCAACAGAATGTTATCTGATCCTAGATTCTGTTTCTGGAGTAGAGGAGTTTATGGCAAAAAAACCGAAACAAAACAAAACAAAAAACCATTAAGCAAACAAAACCAAACCAAACAGGAAAACTTATGGGAACATTTAATACTGAATAGGCAAGGCATGCCAAAGACCAAAAATACATTGCACAAAAACATGACAAAGCTAATAAGGGAAAAACGAGCTAATGTGAGATGATGGTGTATGAAACACCATTATTTCATTCTGGGACTAATGTGGGCAGCTGTGGACAGTCGAGCTACTTTAAGTCATGAACAATGATTATTGAATTATGAATAATGACAGGATTTCTTTTTAAATTTAAGGTCAGGTTAAAAAGCGCTTGGGTCTTATCTCTGTGTACAATGTATGGAGTATGGACAGTTCCTTAGCTGCCAGAGTACATCCCTGCATCTGAGATAGGAATGCATTTAATAGACTGAATCAGTGCGGCTTTCTTTTGGGAAATTTCAATTTCAGTGCAAGCAATTTACATAGAGAGTCACAGCTTGAATTCATAGCTCGTATCTTGGTTGCTTTGGAGATAGCTTCTCTGTTGGAAAGGCAATTACGACCTGCAGGAGAAGCCTGTCTACCATTAGTCTCCAGTTTTAAATGTTGACAGGTGGAGATGGCAGTGGAGGCGGGGGTGATTAATAAAGGGCTTTGTCTTTCTAGTCCACAGAAGGAAAGGGATTTAAGCGTCATGATTTCCTGGTCTCCAGAGGTTTGTTTGTTTGTTTGTTTTTCCTGAACATTTCAAGCTTTTGACCAAAATGAGAACATGCGTTCTTTTTGTAATTAGTGAATTTTGTTACCTTAAGTATATAAGGACAAGTACATGAAATGGCTAAAAGTTGGTCCCTTGAAGTTTTACCAAGCCACGGAAAAGAAATCTAGTGAAACTGTAAAATTTGTCTTTAGTCCATGGATGTGGATAGTTTTGAAATCTATACAGTGGTGTTTGCTATAATCTTTGCCCTTCGTTGGGAAAATGGAATTGCACTCTGGTTGTTGATGCTCAATGCCATTGGACCACAAAGCAGTCTTTATGATGGTGTTCATGAAAGAGCTTTTCCCCTTAACTGCTAATATGGTGAAATTGTTGTGTCTGCAAATTAGATCATGGTTCAGCCAAACAAATGTGTATTTTATGAGTGACTTATTCTTTGTGAAGCCCTGATATAGCCCAGAGGCTTGTGCATTCAAATCAGAGGCCTGAGCTGAGAACTGCCAGCATTTTCATCTAATTGACTTCAGCATGGGGACCCCTGATTCCTTCTCCTTTAATCATCACCTTATATTCGAGGCTAAAAGGCTATAATTATTTGAAGTAGCTGAAATTTGAGCGACCTACATAATTATCTCAGCAAAGATGGACTTAAAGTTTATTGACACAAATGCCAGTTTCATTAAAGGTTTGGTACAAAAGGCAAGTCCATGAGACAGCTGGTTGGCTGAGGTGAATTGACAATGAATAGCACCAAAGACCCAGTAATCACCAGGGACTTTGAAGTAATTACCATCATTTCCATAATACAGTTTGCAGAGGATTATGGGAGGCCAGAAAAACCTTTATAGTTCTCACACTTGGCTTTGCCCAAATCGGGGCTAAGCTGCTTAGAATTAGAGGGCTTCTTCCCTCATCATTCCTCAAGCGTGGACCCTGTAGCACCATGGCTCAACTCCACCCAGGCATATTCTTAGTCCAAAAAATAGTTGATGTGTCAAAGCAAGTCAAAACTTTACTCTTCCCTAGACTGTGGAAGCCAAAGCTAACAGTATGACAGTACTAAAATTTGCACAGGTATAGATTTTTAAATCCTACCATATGCATCTATTTATCTTGTATATTTATTGGATGACTAAAGATAGCACATACCTACCTGCTACAAAGTTGAAAAATGTTATTAACAATTATCATCTCAGTTTAAACATACACAAATAAGCTCTCAATACTGTATGCTAGGATTTATTACTTACCATTACATAGTGAGAATTCCACATGTAGATTAACCATAGATCACTTTGGGAATTAAATATATTTTTCTACCACTTGTCAATTGCTACCTCCTACTGTGGGTTAACATAGTAGGCATGTCATATTTCCCCAACTAAGGCAGGCACCTCTAGTAACAATATTACCACAGACTTAGTGGCTTAAACAACACATATTTATTTATTGATCTTTTTAAAAAATTGAGGTATAGTCGATGTACAATATTGTATAAGTTTCAGGTGTACAACATAATGATTCACAGTTCTTAAAGATTATATTCCATTTATAGTTATTATAAAATATTGGCTGTATTCCCTGTGTTGTATCCTTACAGCTTATTGATTTTATACATAGTAGTTTGCACCTCTTAATCCCCTACTCCTATCTTGCCCCTCCTCCCTTCCCTCTCCCCACTGGTAACCACTAGTTTGTTCTCTATATCTGTGAGTCTGTTTCTTTTTTGCTATATTCACTAGTTTATTATATTTTTTAGATTCCACGTATAAGTGATATGATACAGTATTTGTCTTCCTCTGTCTGACTTATTTGACTTAGCATAATGCTCTCTAAGTCCATCCATGTTGTTGCAAGTGGCAAAATTTCATTCTTTTTCATGGCTGAGTAATATTCCATTGTATATACATACCACATCTTCTTTATCCATTCATCTGTTGATGGACACCTAGGTTGTTTCTGTATCTTAGCAACTGTAAATAGCGCTGCTATGAACATTGGGGTGCATGTATCTTTTCGAACTAGTGTTTTTGTTTTTTTTGGGTAAATACCCAGGAGTGGAATTGCTGGGTCATATGACAGTTCTATTTTTAGTTTTTTGAGAAACTTCCATACTGTTTTCCATAGTGGCTGCACCAATTTACATTCCCAAACAATACACATTTATTATCTCACAGTTTCTGTGGGCCAGGAATTCAGGCATGACTAAATTGGGGCTCTGCTTCAAGTTCCCCTGTGAGACTGTGATCAGTGTCCTCAGAGCTGAGGTCTCATCTGAAAGCTTAAATGGGAAAGGATCCACTTCTAAGCTCACAAATCTTGTGTTTTTGTCTCTTCCAGCACCTGACACTATGCTTTGCACATACAAATGGTACTTGTTAAGAACTGATGGGGATTCTAACTTCTATACATAGAAGTATATGGATGGGTAGCTAAGAACAAAACCACTATCCCGGGCTTGACCTCCTCTTTGAGGGAATGGATGGGAATAGAGATAATAAATTCCAATTTGGGTGGACTGTACCCCAGTCTGTGACTATGCGGCTGGAGCCATCACACCTCTGGGTGAAAAAAGGTAAATAACAATGATAATAGCTCCTATTCATTGAGCACTTAACATGTGCCAGGTACTGTGTTGAGCAGATGAGAAAGCAGAGGCCTAGAGAGGTTAAGTATCATGCCCAAAGGTCATGAAGCTGATAAATGGTGGAGCTGGGAAACCTTACTCTATGAATGCCAAAGTGCATGTTCCCATCTACTGTGTTTTACTGCCTCTGAGAGATGGCACTCTGGGTGGGGCACAGAGCAGTTTAGCTCTGTGGGGAGTGACGTATACTGCTGCCTTAACCTAAAGGTTCTTTTGTCCAGGAGAAGGGTTAAGAAGGGATTAAAAACTCTCACAGCAAGGTACTGTTACAATTGCTTTCCTTTTTATATAGGCCAATTTTAACAGCAAACTAAGCAATAAATCAATGTCTAACTTCTAGCATAGTTTAGCAGCTAGGGTCGGGAGAGAGGGCAAGGATCATTCATAGTCGGCAGCAGTGTTTGCAGACGGGCAGGAAGGCTCTCTTCTGTGGTCGGGGGTCAGCAGAGCGTGGTGCATGGCGCAGAGCAGGAAGCCAGTTGCACACAGGCAAGCTATGTTCCTTGTCAGCTGTCCCCCTGGCCTCCAGCCAGAGCAGGATTTTCTCCCCCAAGTCAGGTTATCGTGCACTGTGGTTTGGGGGCCTCAAGTTTCCAAATCATTAATGTAATAATCATATCGCTCTGGGCAGATTTCTACCCAGTGTCCTCTGTGACATATGGCAAAGACAAATCAAAAATACATTTATCAGTCAGAACAAGTCAGCCACCAGCCGTCCTAACTAGCAAAAATAACTTAACAATTGATACTTTTATATATTACACCCAGACATGCATAGACATTAAATACAGGCACTGAGGAAGAGATAGTCATTATGAGGCGATTTATCAAAGGAAGGGGCAAGGCCACGGGTTTCTCAAAAAAATAACAGACCCAGCATTTACTGTATGTTCTCTGATGGTGGCTCTTATTTTATTACTTGTTAAACTTATAAGCTAGAATATTTGATGGTTTCTTACAACTTCTCAAACAGTGCCAGGATGTGTAACTAATGGGTCAAAAAAGTTATACCTCATCCCAGCTTTCCTACTCCTCCCTCCTTCCTGACAGACACAGCCATCTTACATTTCCCCAACTGGTTACCATTACTGTTGGGTCACGGCGCAGGAGTCACAGAGAACTACTTATTCCTCTTCTGAGTGTCACTTTCTGTGGATACCCTACAACTGTCTGGGTTTGTCAATGCTATTTGACTGGAACAAAGTATTAAAGAATGAGCATGTGCAAGAAAGGAAGGATTGTGCATACCCAGGCATTCCATAGAGTCTGAAGTGAGTATTGAAGTGAGATGCTTTTTGGAGAGAATCTGAGAATAGCAAAAAAGATGACAGTTGAAAAAGAAGGGAAACACGAGATTACTACCTTTGCAGTGGTTCTTATATTTTGTAGCACGTTAGAATCCTCTAAGTAGTTTCAAAAATTCTAATATCCAGGCCACAACTCAAACCAATTAAATCAGAGTCTCTGAGGGTGGCACTCAGGCAAAAGTATTCTATAAACTCCCCAGCTCCCCTACACTGATGACCTAAAAGGAGAGGAGGCTTGCCATCTCCCAGTATAAACACTGCATCAGTTATCTATCACTGTGTAACAATATTACCACAAACTTAGTGGCTTAAATAACACACATTTATTATCCCGCAGTTTCTGTGGGTCAGGAATGCAGGCATGACTTAATTGGTGGCTCTGCTTTTACATCTCTCATGAGGCTGTAATCAGTGTGACAATCAGAGCTGAGGTCTCATCTTAAAGCTTGAATGGGGAAGGATCCACGTCCAAGTTCACACGGTTGTTGGTAGGATTCAGTTCCTCGTGGCTCAGGGCCCCCTGGTGAGCAGAAGAGTTGGAAATAAAAACAAGAAACTCAGTCCAGATTATTTCTCTTTAATATTTGATTTATTATGAAGTAGTAAAAAATCATGAAATGATTGCATAGAATTATATAATGATCACCCTTGTACACTACCCAACTTTATAAACAGTTTGCCATATTCCAGTAATTTTTTAAATTGAAGTACAGTTAACTTACAATGTTGTATTAGTTTCAAGTGTACAGCAAAGTGATTCAGTTATACACACACACACACACATATTCTTTTCCATTATAGGTTATTACAAGATATTGAGTATAGTTCCCTGTGCTATACAGTAGATCCTCATCCAATAATGTTTTCACTTCACTCTATTTCTTTTCTTGAGGAAACAGTTATGTGGAAGAAAATGATGATCTTGTCACAATAGGTAACAAGATAAGTTTGTTTGTCTTTACCTCCTTTCTTCCCGTGGTTATGATTCACGGCATGACGTACGGCATGATGCATGTTAACACAAGTAGCTAGAGAGGCTGTGTCTGGAAGATCTACAGGAGAGGTGGAAGGTGACTGTTCTTCCCAAACAGCCTCAGAAGGTAAGCAAGGTGCCGGCAGGAGAACAAATGGCCTTGTATGAGGACCACTATCCATGATGACATATTGAGTGTAAACCCAAGGGTGTTCCTGGCTCCAGTGCTCACAGGTACCAAAACCTGCTAACTACAGGTCATGGTGAGCAGAGTTCACTAAGCCAACTGACTTGATATTTATGGTGTGTATCTCTACTTCCATTTTCTGATTTTGGCCTGCATGACCAACTAGGTGTTATATTCCATACAGGCAATCAACCAGGGTCAAACCATAAGGATTACAGGAGTGTTTGCAGAGTTTAGAGATCTGCGTTGTCCTTGCTGGGGTTTCAGACAGTGTTAGGAAAGGGTGCTAAGTAAATTATAGAGCCTTCAGGTTCCAGGCTCAGGCCAGGGACAACAGACTTGAGGAACAGGTGAAGATTCTGGGGGATCTCAATCTTTCAGGAGGACCAGCCACAACAAAGCCCAATAGGCTTTCATAGGTGTGGACATGTACTGCTTAAATATTGGGCTCTTATTTATTTTAGATATTCTTGTCTCGTAGTTTAGCTGCATTTCTTTCACACTCAGTTAAAAAATCTCACTTATATCAAAATTCCTCATAAGGTTGTTTAAAATCTGCTTCACTGATCCAGGATATGGTGCCTGGTGAGAACTAAAAATAAACTGGAAATGCTCAAATGAGGTTTCAATGGCAGAATCGAAGGAGTTCCAGGGATTTCTAAACTTGGCCAAAGGCTTTCCTGATTTTCTATTTCAAGTTCATTCACATGAGGATTTTCAAAATCTGAAGATCATTCCTTCCTTTTCCTTGTGTTGAAAATAGAATCCTGGCTTAACTTTGCAGTAGATGGTAATTTATATTTTGGTGCTTCTGTAATGTGGTGATGGTTGTATAATGAGGCAGTGAAGCACTCGGCCATCAGAGTTAGACAGGCTGGGTTCAAATCCCAGCTCTGTCACTGATTATCTGTGAGACCTTGGTCAGGTGACTTATCCTCTCTCAGTCTCCTTGGTTGTAAAATCAGGGTCGATGTATGTGAGGATTAAATAAGATAATGTGTGCATTTAACACAGGTTGTAGAGCACAGTAAGTGTTCGGGAAATAGTATCTCTCACCTTCTCTTATTATAATAACCATAACCATCTCTTGACTTTCTGTAGTGGTCCTGGAAATGAAGCATTAGTATTCCAGATTTGTGGAGGGGTGGGGGGGAGTAAATATAAATGCCTTCTGTGTCAGAGATTGTGAACTGTTCCCTAATCTAGTTCCTCATATTCCTGGGCATACAGCTAAGACCACACTTCCCAGCTTCCCTTGCAGTCAGGTGATGCCAAGTTCTAGCCAACTGAATTTGAACAGAAGTCATTATGTCCCATTTCCAGGCCTGGCCCATAGAAATTTTCCATAAATACTCCATGCTCTTTCCCTTAGGATGGAGATAATTATGCTGACCTTAGAAACCGTTTGATGAAGATGGCAGAGCCCCAGTCATTCTGAGTCCTTGAATGACAGTTGGGTGACAGAGACAAGCCAACTTCTGCTGAGAAGGAACATCCACCTTGGACTGAGGTAAATAAACTACTGTGTTTGAATCGTTCCATATTTTGTTATTTGTTACAGCAGCTAGTTCCAAAGGCCTGGTGCCATCTTGGTCACCTCTGTCCTTAACTAATACTCCTTTCTTGCTTCCCATTTCCTGTTGAGACTTCCTCAAGTAAAAGAGTTAAATACAAAGGTTTTTGAGGGGCCAAGTAACCTGAGATCAACATTTGGGAGCTCCTATTGATTTTATGGAGCACTTCTGCGTTTTATTTTCTAAGACCCAGGAATCTTGGGAATTAAGTCTCGTTATGACAAAAGTTTGAAGGTGGATGTGGAAGGGCTAAGATTACCCAGAGTTTACTAATCTTGACATCAAAGCGTTAACTGTAGCAAGTACAATTCACCTAGCCATGCATATCCATTTGAGCATACTCAAAAGGGTTCATGAAAACGAAGAAAGGCATAGTTGAGAATGACTGAAATCATTAATGGAAATTAGACACAATTTGGTATACATATGAAATCATTAATGGAAATTAGATACAATTTGGTATACATAGTCATTTACAAGAACTTTAAAGAACATACAGTGGATTTTCACTTCAATCTCCAATTCCTGCTCACTACAGAACAGTTAGTCACCCTTGACAAATAAGTTTGAGGAAAGAGTTTTGCTCTGGGGCAATCTGCATCCTCTTCTGTGGGTCTCAGTTGCTATTGTCCCCAGGTCCTTCTGCCAGAACCGACCTTCCTTCCTGCCTTCCCTCCCTCTCTTCCTTCCTTCCTTCCTCCCTCCCTCCCTCCCTTCCTTCCTTCCATCCTTCTTTTTTCATGTCCTTGCCTTATGTACTGAATCTTACTAATGAATATTATCCATTAATAAAAAATGGCTGACTGTTAGTGAAAATGACTCACTTACCAGGACCCTCTTGCTGCCCTCTCTCTGCAATAGTGTTAAGAATGAAGTTTTAAGACTCTAGTTTGGAAGAGAGTGTCACTTCTTGCTTGGAGTCTAAAAAGAAGTTCTACCCTTGGACAGCCCCTTGACACTTCCTTAACTACGTGTCACCTCATTAACCATCTCTCCAGCAAAGAAGCTGAAAAAGTTACATTCCAGGCCTTGTTTCTCATACTGAAGGCCTTGGCAGTAACCTGTATTCTTGGATTCTAGTCTAAGGGCTTATCATCAAAGGAGTCATTATGTAAATATAAGATGTGACCACAAACCAAAACTCCTTATTAGTCCCCTAAATTCAGGAAGTCTTCCTCTTAAGGGATCTGAGAAAAGTTCTGGCAGTCTGAAAACAAGTGTCAGGAGGGATACTAAGGTGTAGTTAAGTTTGGGGTCAGTGACCCATCAAGTCAAACTAGATGCTATGTAGTTCATAAGTAGTGTGTAGATGGATAGATAAAGCCCTTGATTGTCAATGGGTCAGCATCGTTAGTTAAAAAAAAAAAAAAAAGAACCATAATCATAGATATAGTCTCCCAGAATATCCCATACTGTAGTTATTAAAGATTAAATATTATTCAAAAGAAAGGAATTTGTATGAAAGAGAATTCCAAAATCTCATAGCCTTCTATTCCAAAAGCATTTTCCCATGAAGAGAATTCCAAGATTCATTGCAAAACAGAGAGGTTTCTGGTTTTTAGATCCTTATTAGGAAAACTCACTCTGAAATTATGACATAGCAACAATCACTTTGGACAGGTAATAAATAAATAATTGAAGTCAAGCCTTAAATTAGAACTCCACTTAGGACAGGCCCCGTCCTTCTTGTCCTGGGGTTTTGGGCTGCTTGCCGCAGTTTCATAACAGCAGTTTCACTAAATTCGATGTGAAGTTTTCCTTAAGAATGCTCCACGGAATGGGAAAAATGGTTAGTACCTGACATCTTCCTTAGGGAAGAAGAGAAAGGAATGTAGGGTGAACAATTAATATGCAGTATGTGCTTTACCAATGTATTATTTACTCATTGATTTTCTTAAAAATCAAGATTAGTATTACTATTCCCATTTTGTATGTAGAGTTAAGCAACTTGAATAAGGTCATTCAGCTATTAAGTGGAAGACACAGTACTCCAGAGCAGGTCTACCAGGCTCCAAAACTCATGTGTTTCCACTGTCCAATGCCCTGATATTTATCAAAGAGTGTGTGCATACCAAGTTCTTGTCCAAGTACAGGCGTACCCTTTTATTGCACTTTGCTTTATTGTGCTTCGCAGGCACTGCATCTTTTACAGATCAAAGGTTTGTGGCAAGCCTGCATTGAGCAAATCTGTCAGCGTCATTATTCCAAAAGTATTTGCTCCCTTTGCGTCTCTGTGTCACATTTTGGTAATTCTCACAATATTTCAAACTTTTTCATATTATTATATGTATTTGTTGTGGAGAGCTGTGGTCAGTGATCTTTAATGTTACTACTATAACTTGCTGAAGCCTCAAATGATGATTAGTATCTTTAAGCAATAAACTTTTTTATTGAAGTATAGTTGATTTTCAATATTGTCTTAGTTTCAGGTATTCAGCACAGTGATTATATACTCCATTATAGGTTATTACAAGATAATAGGTATAATTCCCTGTGCTATGCAATACATCCTTGTTGTTTATCTCTTTTATATATAGTAATTTATTTCTGTTAATCCCTTACCCCTAATTTGTCCCTCCCCACTTCCTTTTCCCATTTGGTAACCACCAGTTTGTTTTCTATAACTGTGAGTCTGTTTCTGTTTTGCATATACATTCATTTGTATTATTTTTTAGATTACACATATAAGTAATATCATACAGTATTTGTCTTTCACTGTCTGATTTATTTCACTAAGCGTAATATTTTCTAGGTCCATCCATGTTGCTACAGATGGCAGAATTTCATTCTTTTTTATGGCTCAGTAATATTCCATTGTGTATATATACGTACAATATCTTTTTTTTTTTTTTAGAGACTCCTCTTTTTTCTTTTTCTTTTTTTAAATTCTATTTATTTATTTATTTATTGGCTGTGTTGGGTCTTCGTTTCTGTGTGAGGGCTTTCTCCAGTTGCGGCAAGCGGGGGCCACTCTTCATCGCGGTGTGCGGGCCTCTCACTGTCGCGGCCTCTCTTGTTGCGGAGCACAGGCTCCAGACGCGCAGGCTCAGTAGTTGTGGCACACGGGCTTAGTTGCTCCGCGGCATGTGGGATCTTCCCAGACCAGGGCTCGAACCCGTGTCCCCTGCACTGGCAGGCAGACTCTCAACCACTGTGCCACCAGGGAAGCCCACGTACAATATCTTTATCCATTCTTCTGTATATGGACATTTAGGTTGCTTCCATGACCTGGCGGTTGTAAATAGGGCTGCTATGATCATTGGAGTGCATTATCTTTTCAAATTAGTGTTTTCGTCTTTTCCGGATATATACCCAAGAGTGGAATTGCTGGGTCATATGGTAGTTCTATTTTTAGTTTATTGAGAACCCTCCATACTGTTTCCTACAGTGGCTGCACCAATTTACATTCTCACCAACTGTGTATGAGGGTTCCCTTTTCTCCACACCCTCTCTGACATGTGTTATTTGTAGACGTTTTGATGATAGCTATTCTGACAGGTGTGAGGTGATACCTCACTGTGGTTTTGATTTGCATTTTTCTAGCCATTATCAATGTTGAGCATCTTTTCATGGCCTGTTAGCCATCTGTATGTCTTCTTTGGAGAAATGTCTATTCAGGTCTTCTCTCCATTTTTTGATTGGGTTGTTTGTTTTTTTGATACTTAGTTGTATCCACATTTTGGATATTTTGGATATTAACCCCTTATTGGTCGCATCATTTGCAAATATTTTCTCCCATTCTGTAAGTATTCTTTTTGTTTTGTCTATGGTTTCCTTTTTTATGCAAAGCTTTAAGTTTAATTAGGTCCTATTTTTTAATTTTTGCTTTTATTTCATTTGCGTTAGGAGATGGATCCAAGAAAATATTGCTACAATTTATGTCCAAGATGGTTCCGCCTATGTTCTCTTCTACGGGTTTTATGGTTTCTGTTCTTACATTTAGGTCTTTAAACTATTTTGAGTTTATTTTTGTATATGGTGTGAAGGAATGTTCTAATCTCACTGTTTTACATGTGGCTGTCCAGTTTTACCAGCACCACTTATTGAAGAGACTGTCTTTTCTGAGGCAATAAACTATTTTTAAATTTAATTTTTATTTTATATTGGAGTATAGTTGATTTACACTGTTGTGTTAGTTTCAGGTTACAGCTAAGTGATTCCAGTATACATATACATATATCCATTCTTTTTCAGATTCCTTTCCCATGTAGCTTATTACAGAATATTGAGTAGTGTTCCCTGTCCTTGTTGACTATCTATTTTATATATAGTAGTGTGTAAATATTAATCCCAAACTCCTAATTTATCTGTTCCCCCACATTTCCCCTTTGGTAACCATAAGTTTGTTTTCGAAGTCTGTGAGTCTGTTTCTGTTTTGCAAATAAGTTCATTTGTATCATTTTTTTTTTTAGATTCCACATATAAGTGATATCATATGATATTTGTCTTTCTCTGTCTGACTTACTCTACTTAGTATGATAATCTCTAGGTCCATCCGTGTTGCTGCAAATGACATTATTTCATTCTTTTTTTTTAAAATAACTGAGTAATATTCCATTTTATACATGTACCACATCTTCTTTATCCATTCTTCTGTCAATGGACATTTAGATTGCTTCCATGTCTTGGGTATTGTAAATAGTGCTGCAATGAACATTGGGGGGGGGCGGTTTCTCCAGCTATATGCCCAGGAGAGGGATTGCTGGATCATACGGTAGTTCTATTTTTAGTTTTTTAAGGAACCTCCATACTGTTCTCCATAGTGGCAGTATCAAATTACATTCCCACCAACAGAGCAAGAGGGTTCCCTTTTCTCCACACCCTTTCCAGCATTTATTTTTTGTAGACTTTTGGTGATGGCCATTCTAATTGCTGTGAGTTGATACCGCATTGTAGTTTTGATTTGCATTTCTCTAATAATTAGTGATGTTGAGTATCTTTTCATGTGCTTTTTGGCCATCTGTATGTCTTCTTTGGAGAAATGTTTATTTAGGTCTTCTGCCCATTTTTTGATTGGGTTGTTTGATTTTTGATATTGAGCTGCATGAGCTGTTTGTATACTTTGAAGAATAATCCCTTGTTGGTCACTTCGTTAGCAAATGTCTTCTCCCTTTCTGTGGGTTGTCTTTTCATTTTGTTTATGGTTTCCTTTGCTGTGCAAAAGCTTTTAAGTTTAATTAGGTCCCATTTGTTTATTTTTGTTTTTATTTCCATTACTCTAGGAGGTGGATTCAAAAAGATATTGCTGTGATTTATGTCAAAGAGGGTTCTGCCTTTTTTCCTCTAAGAGTTTTATAGTATCCAGGCTTACATTTAGGTAGCAATAAAATATTTTTAAATTAAGGTACATACATTGTTTTTTTAGACATGATGCTATTGCACCCTTAATAGACTACAATACTGTGTAAACATAACTTTTCTATGCACTGGTAAACCAAAAAAATCCATGTGCTCACTTTATTGTGATATTCACTTTATCATGGTGGTCTGGAACTGAACCCACAATACCTCTGAGGTATGCCCATAAATGGGAATGATTTAAGAAGACAAATAATGCAAGAATGACTATTTTAATGTCAGCATGAAATTCTAGTTCTACAACTGAGCCCTAGAACTTTCTCTGTTAATACTTTGGTTAGGGTCTTGTTTCTTCCAGTGTTCAACTCCCTTCTGACTCAGGTTGAAAGATTCCTCTGAAATTAGTAGGGTTTCAATTCAGAGTGATGTGGCAGTACAGAGAATGGGCAGTCTTGAATTTTCCAATCCATCTCAGCCATCAAAGCTTACTCTGTTCTTCTTTCTCTGACCTCTAGTAAAGTGACTGTCAAACTTTGGTTTACATGAGAAACATTTGATGAAATTGTTTAGAAATGAATGCCTTGGCTTCCACCCTAGAGATTCAGGAAGTCCTAAGTGAGGCCAAGAATCTGCACTTTCCACAAACATCCCAGGTGATCAGGGAAATTTGAGTTTGCAAGTGCTCTAATTTTCCTTATTACTCTCATTTTCCTTTTGTTTTGTTTTTAAACCTCACACCCCCTTGGGGTTGAGATTTCTTTTGTAAGCCATGCTCTTTGGTTCTCTGCACCTGTAGAACTGCACTGCTAGTGTATGGTCTGGGCTCGTGAGGGCTCAAGACTGAAGCCAGAAAAATGGGGGTAAGATCTTATAGCCAGAGACTCTAAGAGGGAAGATGCCTTAGTCAGAAGGGAAGTAAGAGGCTACTAAATAAAATATTAGTGGTATAATAAAATTCTGTTGAGAACAAAATGGTCAAAGAGTCAAAGACAAACTCAAAGGAGTGACACAAACCTGAAGGAATCATGCCAGAAAGGTGAGATCCCAGAACAAGCTGAGGCTCACGGAAAATGCTAAGGACAAAAACAAGGGCTTTTAAGAAGCTGCGCAGGGATCAAAAACAATGAAGAAATAAAGGCCAGGAGCAGATGATGTAATGTTGACAGACGATGGGGCAAGCAGCTCTGCTTATTTCCTGTTTTTCTTCCCGACTGCATCAGAGGGAAAGATCTTCCAAACTGAAAATTTGCAGAATAAACATGGCTTAGGGAAAACGTCATCCAAAGATAGGAGAAGGGGTGGGAAAGAAGACCTAATGGCACAAAGTGAGTACAACTTTCAAGACAAGATGAGTTATATCACACAGCACCAAAAACTGGCATCACAAAGATGTTATTACTGGTTATCTTTGAAGTCTATGGAGAAAGAAGTGCCACATGACAGGAGGCAAGAAAATGTCCTGGTTTTTCCTAAAGTTTTTTTCCCCAGAAACCACAGATGTTCATCCCTTGCAAAATCCTAGAAGAAATGACAAATTAGGTAATCTGGCAGAACTTAGAAAAGGAGTGGTGATCCTTTGGGCCAGCACAGGTCCTGCGGAAACACGTTGTATCCAACTCTCTGCTTTGTCTTTTTTTTTTTTTTTTTTTTTAATAATATTGCCCTGTAGATAGATGGGAGAGATTGTAGATAAGGAGTTCAGCAACATCAGATCCTGTATCCTGAGCATTTGCCCAACAAACCTCTTAAAGAAAGGAGGCCCCCTACCCTTTGAAAGAGGTGTCTTCAGAAACCTGACCATTTAGACTAGCTTCTGGCTCAATCAGGCATGTTCACTTGTTTCCCAACCCCCCCCCCCTTTTTTTTTTTTTTACACTATTCACACATCAGTTCTTGTGTATTCCATCAAACAAGTTGCCAGGGTGACAAGGCACCATCTGGCTTCAGATCCCGAGGCTGAGATGGGTCCTGTCTTCTTAGTTTGCACTGGGCATTCAGTGTCTCTCTAACTTCAGTGCCCTGTTTGACTCCACTTTCTCAAACAGCACTGTCTCTGCTTAACTAGTCCACATTCTGGTGTCCCAGCTACCTTTCTCCACTCAGTTCTTACTGTAGTAACTCTCTAGACTCCCATTCCATGCTCCAATTAACAAACTCTCAGCAAAGTTTCAAGGTGACCCTGTATCAAAGATTTAAACAATGGCTCACTGGTACCATGCTTTGACGAATTCATAGCTGCTCAGAAAACCGTGCCTAAGACTACTGTTTTATGGACATATCTCTCCAGTAGATAATCAAAAACCCAATGTCACCCTGGTTAATATTTTTTTAACAACCTGCAGGAAGACACAGAAGGTTGGATTTTCAAATATGCTGATCGTGTAGTCCTTGGATAGGAACAAGTATCTTGGAAGGTAAAACAAAGATTCAAAAATATAGGTAGTTAAAACTAAAAGCTGGTTCTCTGAGAAGATAAACAAAATTGGTAAACCTTTAGCCAGACTCATCAAGAAAAATAAGGGGAGGACTCAAATCAATAAAATTAGAAATGAAAAAGGAGACGTTACAATGGACTGCAGAAATACAAAGCATCATAACAGACTACTACAAACAACTCTATGCCAATAAAATGGTCGACCTGGAAGGAATGGACACATTCTTAGAAAGGTATAACCTTCCAAGACGGAACCAGGAAGAAATGGAAAATATGAATAGACCAATCACAAGTAATGAAATTTAAACTGTGATTAAAACTCTTCCAACAAACAAAAGTCCTGGTCCAGATGGCTTCACAGGTGAATTCTATCAAACATTTAGAGAAGAGCTAACACCCATCCTTCTCAAACTCTTCCAAAAAATTGCAGAGGAAGGAACACTCCCAAACTCATTGTACGAGACCACCATTACCCTGATACCAAAACCAGACAAAGGTACTACAAAAAAAGAAAACTACAGACCAATATCACTGATGAATATAGATGCAAAAATCCTCAACAAAATACTAGCAAACAGAATCCAACAACACATTAAAACGATCATACACCATGATCAAGTGGGATTTATCCCAGGGATGCAAGGATTCTTCAATATACGAAAATCAATCAATGTGATGCACCATATTAACAAATTGAAGAATAAAAACCATATGATCATCTCAATAGATGCAGAGAAAGCTTTCGACAAAATTCAATACCCATTTATGATAAAAACTCTCCAGAAAGTGGGCATAGAGGGAACTTACCTCAACATAATAAAGGTGATACGCGACAAACCCACAGCAAACATCATTCTCAATGGTGAAAAACTGAAAACATTTCCTCTAAGATCAGGAACGAGACAAGGATGTCCACTCTCACCACTATTATTCAACATGGTGCTGGAAGTCCTAGCCACAGCAATCAGGGAAAAAACGAAATAAAAGGAATACAAATTGGAAAAGAAGAAGTAAAACGGTCACTGTTTGCAGATGGCATGATACTATACATAGAGAATCCTAAAGATGCCACCAGAAAACTACTAGAGCTAATCAATGAATTTAGTAAAGTTGCAGGAAACAAAATTCATGCACAGAAATCTCTCGCATTCTTATATACTAACAACGAAAGATCAGAAAGAGAAATTAAGGAAACAATCCCATTCACCATTGCAACAAAAAGAATAAAATGCCTAGGAATAAACCTACCTAAGGAGGTAAAGGATCTGTACTCAGAAAACTATAAGACACTGATGAAAGAAATCAAAGATGACACAAACAGATGGAGAGATATACCACGTTCTTGGATTGGAAGAATCAATGTTGTGAAAACGACTATACTACCCAAAGCAATCTACAGATGCAATGCAATCCCTATCAAATTACCAATGGCATTTTTTACAGAACTAGAACAAAAAATCTTAAAATTTGTATGGAGACACAAAAGACCCCGAATAGCCAAGGCAATCTTGAGGGAAAAAAACGGAGCTGGAGGAATCAGACTCCCTGACTTCAGACTATACTACACAGCTACAGTAATCAAGACAATATCTTTCTGGCGCAAAAACAGAAATATAGATGAATGGAACAGGATAGGAAGCCCAGAGGTAAACCCACGCACTGATGGTCAGCTAATCTCTGACAAAGGAGGCAAGGACATACACTGGAGAAAAGAGAGTCTGTTCAATAAGTGGTGCTGGGAAAACTGGACAGCTACATGTAAAAGAATGAAATTAGAACATTACCTAACACCATACACAAAAATAAACTCCAAATGGATTAAAGACCTAAATATAAGACTGGATGCTATAAAACTCTTAGAGGAAAACATAGGAAGAACACTCTTTGACACAAATCACAGCAACATCTTTTTTGACCCACCTCCCAGAGTAATGAAAATAAAAGCAAAAATAAGCAAATGGGACCTAATGAAACTTAAAAGCTTTTGCCCAGAAAAGGAAACCATAAACAAGACGAAAAGACAACCCTCAGAATGGGAGAAAATATTTGCAAATGAATCAACGGACAAAGGATTAATCTCCAAAATATATAAACAGCTCATGCAGCTCAATAGTAAAAAAAAACCAACCCAATCTAAAAATGGGCAGAAGACCTAAATAGACATCTCTCCAAAGAAGACATGCAGATGGCCAAGAGGCACATGAAAAGCTGCTCAACATCACTAATTATTAGAGAAATGCAAATCAAAACTACGATGAGGTATCACCTCATACCGGTTAGAATGGGCATCATCAGAAAATCTACAAACAACAGATGCTGGAGAGGGTGTGGAGAAAAGGGAACCCTCTTGCACTGTTGGTGGGAATGTAAATTGTTACAGCCGCTATGGAGAACAGTATGGAGGTTCCTTAAAAAACTAAAAATAGAATTACCATATGACCCAGCAATCCCACTACTGGGCATATACCCAGAAAAAACCGTAATTCAACAAGACACATGCACCCCAATGTTCACTGCAACACTATTTACAATAGCCAGGTCATGGAAGCAACCTAAATGCCCATTGACAGACGAATGGATCAAGAAGATGTGGTACATATATACAATGGAATATTACTCAGCCATAAAAAGGAATGGAATTGGGTCATATGTAGAGACGTGGATGGACCTAGAGACTGTCATACAGAGTGAAGTAAGTTAGAAAGAGAATAGCAAATTTCGTATGTTAACGCATATATGTGGAATCTTGAAAAATGGTACAGATGAACCGGTTTGCAAGGCAGAAATAGAGACACAGATGTAGAGAACAAACGTATGGACACCAAGGGGGGAAAGCGGGGCGGGGAGGGCGAGGGGGTGGTGGGATGAATTGGGAGATTGGGATTGACATATATACACTAATATGTATAAAATAGATAACTAATAAGAACCTGCTGATAAAAAAATAAAATAAAATTTAAAAAAAGATAGATTCTTTGCAAGCAAATTAAAATATTTTCTCTTGCATCTTTATTGGATTAAAACATATTTTTTCAAAAAAAAATATATAGGAAGCTATGAAGGTAACACTGAATGGAGACAAATGTACAGTCCAGTCCTTAAGTTAAAAAAAATCAACTGCACATACCTGGCACCAGTGACCATTGACCACATTACCAGAGGTTAATGTGAAAATCACCTTAAAGCTTTTGTCAACTACAAGCTCATTGTGGGTCATTAATGTGACATGGCTGCCAGGAAGCTAATGCCATCATCAGCTGTGTTAATAAAAATATAGACTCAGTATTAAGAGAAGTAATGACCCCACTGGTTAAGGACATGGGGAGAAATCCCAATGTCCCAATGATGACACAAACCTAAAGTAATTATGTCAAGACAGTTATGTCATAGAATGCACTGAAGCTTGCAACAATACACTATGTCTAGGTTATTTATTATACAGGCTGCTGGGATCAGCAATAGGGAAATGGTAAAAAAAAAAAAAAAAAAAAAAAAAAGAATAATGTGTGGATTTAATTCTGAGTACATCTATTTCTTCAGAGGTGCCACTGGCAAGGAAACACATCCAGGCTAGTGCTGTGTCTGCAAATCATATCGCAGGATTGTTATTCAAAGGAACTGGGGTATTTAACCTGTGGAGAGAAGAGTTGAGAAGCAGGATAACGCATCAGATGTTTTCATGGGCTCTCACGCAGGAGGAGAATCAAGGCTCCTTCTCACAAGGGTAGGTGTGGGACCCAAGGGGAGAAGCTGCCACAGATTCAGGCTCTAAACCCAGCACCTCTGACCCATGGGTGCGTCCCAGATGCCTTGTGAGGTAGTGAGAACTTGGCTCGACTCCAGGAGCAGAGAGCAGAGCCCTCAGGCTGCGGGCAAGGGGCTTTCTTTCTTGCAACTCCCCTACTCTAGTGCTCTGCGCCTTGGAGGAAAGAGGTCCTGAGGGGTCCCGCAAATTGCTCCAGGTATGTCCCCCGCGGTGCTCCGTGTGACAGCAGGAGTGCTTCCGTGAGCAGAGCCTGAGGGGGTGGGGAGAGAAGTGTGTACAAAGGAGTTGGGTCTCTTCACAGGCTCAGTACCTACTGAAGACAGAGCCTAGCACAGTCGGTTTTTCGCTTGCACCCCTGGTGCCTGGCTGTCTGGTGTTGGGGGACCATAGCTGGCTCTCCTCAGGCTCCACTCAGAGGAAAGGCCTGCTGGGAAGCGGTGTGCCTGAGGATGCAAACAGTTTACTGGCGACAGCGTCTCGCCTGCTCTACCAGCGTCTGATGACATGTGGGGGGGAGAGGAGAGAATAGGAGAGGGAAACAGAGTCGGGGGAAGCAGGAGCAATGGAGAGAAGACGGGGGGAGGGAGGGGAAAAGGGCTGGCCTCTGTGCTTTGGTCTGGCGTTTGGCACTTGCTGGCGTATGAGTGCCACCAATTTCTGAACCAGTGAGGGTCTAAGTCTAAGGCAAAGAAAATAGCCCAACAAAAGGAAAAAAAAAAAAAAAAAGAGGGTTTGTTATACTATTCAGATCTCTGGAGACATTTTTAGTTGTCACAACTTGGGGAGAGGGATGTGACAGGCATCTAATGGGTAGAGACCAGAGATGCTGCTAAAATTCCTATAATGCACAGGACAGTCCCAATAACAAAGAATTGTCCAGCCCAAGATATCAATTGTGCTAAGGTTGAGAAACCATGTCTTAAAGGGATTTAACATCAGAGACCCCAGTGCCTAGTGTCCAGGGCCACCCACTTACAGTGGAGCCAAAAGGACCATAGAAATCATAATCTTCCCCTCTTACAGGTGAGGGGTTTGAGGCTCAGAGAGTGAAGGGGCTTGTCCAGGGACCCAGGCCTTGGATTGAGGTGAGTAAGAGCCTTGGAGTAAGATAGAACTAGTGTTAAATCCCAGTTCAGTTAACATCTATGCAACTTGGACGAGTTACTTCACCTCTTGGAGCCTTAATTCTCTCACTTGTTAAATGGACATCATGTAATAACTCCCTCACAGAATAATTTTAAGGAATATGTGAGATAATGCATGTGAAGTGCTTAACATAGCACATGGCATGTAATAAATGGCACCTGTAATTATGAGTAGCGGAGCTGGAGCTAAAATCTTGCCTCCTGTCCCCAAGTTTTGTTCTCTTTCCACTGCATCACTTTAATGAGTCCCAAATTGGGGCTAGCCATCAGTCCTGAGAGGCTTGTAGCGCAGTGGTTGTGAGCTCTGGCACTTGGCCCAAGTGGATCTGGATTCAAAGTCCAGTGCTGCCACTTTCAAGCTGATAAATTACTTAATCTCTCTCTAAGCCTCAGCTTCTTCATCTGTAAAATGGGATAACGCTAATACCTGAGTTATAGGCTTATTGTGAGATTTAGAATCAAAACTCGTATTAAACACTTTAGCTCAGAGTCTAGACTATTGTAAGGAATCATTATATTGATATATTAGTTATAGCTAATGTTTATGACAGGTTGTATTTCCCCAAAATGGCTGTCACAGTGTTTCTCATCCAACGTGCTCTTCTTTCAAGGCAACAGTAATTCTCCTCCCACCAAAAGGTCTGTTCATGTATGTGGGTGGACATATGGCTATGGGGAGAATGATACTTTGTGACTTCCGAGGCTGGGTCGTAAAGAAGTGATACAGCTTCTTGCTTCTGTTAAGATGCTCACAGTGAAACCAAGCTTCCATGCTGTGAGGAAGCCCAAGTCACCCCATGGAGAGTCCCATTTGAGGAAGAACTGACAGCATTAACTGGCCAGCCGTATGAATGAGCCACTGTAGGAGGGGAACCTCCAGTTTCAGCGAAGCTGCCTCAGCTGATGCTAAATGGAGAGAAGTGAGCTGGCTCCACTGAACTGTGTTCAAATTGCAGATTCATGAGCAAAATACATGGTTGTTGTCATTTAAACCGCTAAGTTTGGGGATGTCCTGTTTTTCAGCAATGGTAACTGGAAAGATATTATTTTTATTTATCTTCCAAAAAAGGAATTTTCCTCCTGCCCATGTCACCTCCTAAGCCTCAACATCAACACCTAGAAAAAAACCAGACATCATAAGAAATGTTGCTGCTTCTCCCCAGATCTCCTGTGATTTTCTGGGTATCTGGAGAAGATGATCAAATGCCATCACCGGTGGTGAATGTGACGTATGGAGACTGAGGAACCTGAGAATTTATCTGGGGACACAATTCGACAAATATCTTTTGGGAACAGGTTAATTCCAGGGCCAGAAAGGCTTCTTGAAGCTTGTGGATGAGGTTCCCCAAGAGCACATACTCCAGTATTATTCTTTCCCTCCTTCTTCCTTGGTTTCTGCCATGGGTGTGAGAGACAGGAGCGACCTCTTTTGTCCTCTTGAGCTTATTCAGTCCTCCATGTCTCGTTTATGGTTTCAAAGGATGTGAGGTGAGGATATAGGACAGGGTCTGATGATGAACTGAGGAAGATTTTTGTCATTCTAAGGAAAGCAAACTTATTTATTATTCTGATTATGGCATGTATGTGTGTGTGTGTGTGTGTGTGTGTGTGTGTGTGTGTGTGATGGAGGGTAGGGGGGGGAGTGCTGTTGAGATTAAAAGTTAAAGAACTTTCCTGTTCTTCTTTCTGAGCACAGGAGTTATTCAGAATCTCCTTTCTTTCACCCCAGTGGAAAGTTACTCTGAGTCTTGGGACTAATAGACCCAAGATATCTTCCTGAGGAATGGGGACCAAGTGAGAGCTCTATGCTTCATTCACCAAGACAGACTAGCCCTTTTTGTGTTTTACCAGAAGGATAGAATAATAATTAGCTATCTGCGCCCTCCCCATGGGAACTCCGCGATGCACTGGTGAAAATTAGTCCATGTTTCTTAAGGCAGGTGTCCAAACCTGGGATCCCAGGTTAGGGGAAGGGCAGACAGTTACTTGCTGGTTTCTGGAAAACTGACAATATGTTAGAAACACAACTTCCTCCTGCATCAAATGGGAGAAGTTTACAGTTCCGAAAGCCTCACGTGCCTTGCCCTCTTCCACCTCCTCCTGTGTGTCTCCCCCTTCTTTGAAAGAGCCACAGGAGAGCTCTGAGTTCCAAAAGAAATGAGTGGGAAGTGGGCTTGATACCACCTCAGTATTCCCCAGCGACCCTGGCATTGGAGCCCACTTTTGGAAACGGCCTGGGAGAAAACGTTTGAGTATAGCTGAAGGATGCTTTTAGCCTTCAACAGAAAGCAGCTATGGGTTTCTTGGTACCTTTCCAGGCCCGGTTGGTGAGAAGACTCAGCCTAACACCTTTACTTCTGCAAAGTGGTATTTGAGCAATTTGTCATCAGGATGCATTTAAGGTGGGAGCTGTTTTCCTGGGCTCCCCTTCTTAGTTCTTCCTGTGCAAAACAACTGGCAAGTTTCCTAATGATATTAACTTAATAGAGAATGATTTCTGGCATATTGCTGGCTGCCACACACATAAATTATAAAAGTCAAGAATCTGGCCCATACAAGGCATCCAGCGAGGCTGTTTACTGAAAGTGGTACAATTCATTGTTTCAGAAGGTGGCTAAATGGTTTGTGAGCTGAATGGGGCAGGGTGGCGAAAGGAGGGGCCTCTGGGGGAGGAGGCCGGACCATGAGTCGCTCCCATGAGTGGGCTTGTTGGCAAAGAAGGCCCTCGGAGAGCCCGACGGCTTTGATGGCTTTCCTGGGGGAGGGAGTAATGTCTGCCCCTCTTTGCTGGGTCACGGTGATCTCATTCTTTAGCCTTTTATAGTGGGCTGTGAAAATAGCCTTTCACCTTCAATGAGTCACAGTGAAACCAGGCAAGGAGGTTCGAGAGCAGTGTGATTAATCTGCCTCATTTTGGACTTCCCAGTGAATCCAAGGGGCACATTGGTGAGGCCCCACCGGCAGCCAAACTTTGTTAATCCCTGGACAGAACTGGTGGCAAAGCAGATACCTTTGAGGAAGGTGAAAGAAAAGCAGGACAAGGAGAACCATCTTCACCCCACCAGCAAGCTGCTGACCACTGCCCTCAGTCAGACTGAGCTCAGCTGAGAAATGGTTTGCTGATGCTCGGCTAAACCCCCTTCTTAGCTGGAGCCCCCATCCCTTGCGGCCATAGGAGACTGGACTTTCCCAGGGAGGAAGGGAGGTTGGATTCCAGCATGGCTGGAGGCTCCTTATCTGACCGCACCAGGAGACTTGGGGCAGAGCCAAGCTGCCTTCACCGTGTGATTGGGGATGGCAGTGACTGGGGATGGCAGTGACTCGGGGCGGCAGGCTGGAAGGGGAGAAGGAGCTGGTGTCGTCAGCTGTTGTTAAGAAAGAACAGAGGAGCCTGGGAGGAAACTCTAGTCCTGAGAGGACGAGAGGCCCGAGGTAGGTTGCCTAGCAACTGTGCCTTCCAGGCTGCTGGGGCCTCTCGTCCGCTCCTACCTCCTTGTTTTTTCCTTCAAACCTGCCTTTCATATGCCTTTTAGCCAAATTCCCTCTCCCGAGGGTGTGGGAAATGGGTCAGCAGCAGCCAGGGCACATTTTGCTCTGGACCAAGGAATGTTTTAGAGAGTTCTACTCTGGATTGGTCTTCCTGAGCGTAGGACAGTGATGGTTCGGAACTCAGATGCTAGAGCCAGATCTGGGCTCAAATGCCAGAACCAACACTTATAGATGTGTGCTCTTAGGCAATTTCTTCACCTCTCAATACTTTAGTTTTTCCATCTATAAAACAGGGAGAATAATAGTGCCTACCTCGATTGAGGCAATGTGAGGATTTAGTGTGAATATATAGGTAGGTAGGTAGAAAGATAAATGGAAGAAAAGGAGGAAAAACAGATGGATAGAAAATAGATAGGAAGGCAAGAAGGAAAAATAGATAGAAAATAAATAGATTTTTTAAAAAGAAGAGGGAATTCCCTGGTGGTCCATGGTTAGGATTCAGCGCTTTCACTGCCAGGGCCCGGGTTCAATCCCTGATGGGGGAACTAAGATCTCTCAAGGCGCACAGCCAGGCCAGAAAAAAATAAAGAAGAGAAGATAGATGATAGAAGGAAAGATAGATACCAAGAAGGGAAAATAGATAGATGGATGGATTGACTGATCGATAGACAGATAAACTTAGAATAGTTCCTGGTACATAGTCTATGTACGTGTCAGTTATTAATAGACCTGGAGGACAGCCAGACACAAAAGCCTGCTTGCATGTAGGGCAGAGGATCTGGGGCAGGAGCCCCAGAGCTCTTGTTTCACAGTGGTGTGTGGTGTTGGGAGATCTGGTTCCAGGCCTCGTTCTAACAGTGGCTTTCTGTGGGGTCTTGAGCAAATAGTAGCTTTCCTTCTTTGCCCTCTGCCTCCCCATCTGTGCGGTCAGAAGACTGGACTGAAACAGCCTGAATTTCCTCACTCTTCCTTGTCTTATGACATTGGGATGTGGATTGAGCCATGAGCCACCTCTGTCCGCACAATTTTTGGGAGATTAGAAAATGTGGCAGCAGGAGGGGCCTCCAGGTGAGCCCCAGAGGGAAGGTTTGGGGGAGCTGCAGGGGATCAATCACTCCCCACAGCCTCAGATAGGGGGAGTGGCTGGGCCAGACTTGGGGAGGGGTCAGGCAGCCCTGCTCACGGGCTATATTTCCTTGTATTTATTTCTGGTAGCTGCTCTAGGGATTATAATATACATAACCTAACTTTTCACATTCTGTTTAAATTTAATATTTGACCACTTCTAGTAGAATGTAGAAACCTTACAACCATATATGTTCCTTTAACCTTCCCCCTTTATGTTATATATATGTCATATATATGATATCTGCATACATAAGAGCCCCCTAACCACCCAGTGATATTATAATTTTGGCTTTCAATACTCATACATATTTTTAAAATATAAGAAGAGAAAAGTAATTTATTGTATTTACTCAGGTGTTTACCATTTCCGTTGCTCTTCCTTCATTTCCAAAGTTCTAATTTTCCCTCTCAGATCATTTCCCCTCTATCTGAAGCACTTCTTTAACATTTATTTTAGCGCAGGTCTATTGGCAACGAGGCCTCTTAGTTTTCTTTCACTTGAGAATGTCTTTATTTCACCTGCATACCTGAAGGATATTTTCATGAGATGTAGAATTCTCAGTTGACAGCTTTTTTCTTTCTGGCCCCTATGGCTTCTGTGAGAAATCACAGTCAATCACATTTTTATTCTACTTGTAATGTGTCATTTTCTCTGGCTGCTTTCAAGATTTCTTTATTTCTTTTGGTTTTCACAGTTTGACTATGATGGTTTTATTTGAATTTATTCTGTTTAATGTTCCCTGAGCACCTTTGCATCTGTAAATTTATGTCTTTCACTGAATTTGGGAATTTTTTTGTAATTACTTCTTCAGAATTTTGTTTTCTGTACCAGTATCTGTCTCCTCTCCTCATGGCCTCCAATCACACGCACATTAGAGCTTTTTATATTGTCCCACAGGTCCTGAGGCTCTGTTCACTTTTTCAACAGATTTTCTGTGGAGTCTTACCCACGGACCACCAGGGAAGTCCCCCACATTACATTTATTCATCATATTTTCTTAATCTCCCTCAAACCGTGACAGTTCCTATGACCTTAAACACTCTTTTTTTTTTCAAAGCTAAGGGGAAAGTCAAGAGACTTCTTCCCAACAGGATGGAAATTTTATTTTATTTTATTTATTTATTTTTGGTTGCATTGGGCGTTCGTTGCTGTGCGTGGGCTTTCTCTAGTTGCAGCGAGCGGGGCTACTCTTCATTGCGGTGCTTGGGCTTCTCATTGAGGTGGCTTCTCTTGTTGCGGAGCACGGGCTCTAGGTGCGCAGGCTTCAGTAGTTGTGGCGCACAGGCTTAGTTCTCCGCGGCATGTGGGATCTTCCTGGACCAGGGATCGAACCTGAGTCCCCTGCACTGGCAGGCGGATTCTTAACCACTGCGCCACCAGGGAAGTCCCATGACCTTAACACTCTTGAAGAGTAGTAGTTAGATATTTTTAGAATGTCCCTCAATTTGGGTTTATCTGTGTGTTCTCATTAATAGGCCGAGGTTATGGATTTTTGGAAAAATATCACAGAGGAAAAGTACTCTTCTCATCCCATGTTATCAGTGGGCACATGATGTCAGCATGATTTATCACTGGTGATGTTAACCTTGATCCCTTTGTTAGGGTGATATTTGCCAGGTTTCTCCACTGTAATATTACTATTGTATATTTCTCCTTCCACAAATATTCACGAGTCTCTACATCGAGCCCACACCCAAGGGGAGGGGAATTAAGCACCATTTCCTGAAGGGCAGGATATCAAAGAATTTGTGATCATATCTTAGAACCACCACAATAATTAGTGAATTTTGGGAGCAATACTTTGAGGCTATGTTTCCCCTTAAATTTTCTCCCACTCATTTTAGCATTTATCAATGGATCCTGCCTACAGCAATTATTACTGTGGTATTCTAATGATGAGCTGTGTTGCTCATTTATTCTACATTTATTAATTGGAATTCTTCTTTAAGGAAGATCTATCCTTCTATTTATTTATTTATTTATTTATTTATTTATTTATTTATTTATTCAGTCATCTCAGAATGGACTCACAGATATTTATTTTGTTCTTTACATTGTAATCCAATATTATCATTATTTAATTAGTGTCTCAAATCGTTCTAGGTTTGGCTATTGAGAGCTTTTTCAGGTTGGCTCCTATATGCCCCCTCCATCCTTTTTTTTCATCTTAGAATCAGCCATTTCCCCAAGTAGCCTTGGGTTCTTTAGTTGGAGCAAGGTATTTAGAAACTAAGATCTGGGCACTGGGCATGATGTGGCTACTGGGTATTAACTGTTTCTAGGCTGTCTCTGCGGACAAAACTAGGAAGTACATATGTGTCAACCAACCTACTTGTGCTCATAGTATTTGTTTCAGATCTCTCCTATAAGGTGAGGTACCACCGTCTACCCTGTTTTCTGATTGTCTGTGTACATAGCAGATATTCTCTACCACCCCATATGCTCTCAGAGAGCAGAGTTCATGCCTGAGGTATGTTATATGCACTCTGGTGCCTGGCATATGAGAGGAACCTGATGTATGTTCATTGGTTGCATAAATGAATAGTGGGGGTCGCAGTCTTTATGATTTATCTGTTTTTTTTTGTTTTTTGTTTTTTAATGGTAAGAGCCACAAGTGTTGAGTTGAAGCATGATATTTAAAGTTACTAATACAAACAAGTTCTGCCATTTGAGAGGTGATCCCGCTCGTGTGGAACAACTTGGTCCTTTACGATGCTGGAAGCGGGGAAGGTTCCTACATTGTTATTGTAACAGCTGATGTTTGGAGAACTCAGATTGGCTGCCTGGCAGGGGACAAGCTGTGCTTCTGTGTGCCATCCCCATATTTAGCTCTCCCACAGATGCCCAAGGCTGGTGCTTCATCTGCCCTGCCCCCAGCAGGCCTGGTCCCACTGCCCCAGGTCCCGATTAGTCAGTCACTCAAACGTATGAGAACAAATATTTTTTGCTTTCACCAGTCCACTCCTTCCATGCTCCCCAAACCCAGGGACTGTGGCCATAGTTTCATAACTCAGGAAGCCTCTCTACCTGTCAGCTTGTGTTCCTATTTGCAGGCCTAACAGTTTTTAGCTGCTGGTTTTCTCTGAGGCCTTCTGGGTGAGAATCTAGACTCTGTTTCTGGTTGTGATGACCCTGATTCCTCTCCTGGGCACCAGCACCCACTCTCGCCCTTTCCTGACCCTGGTTTGATGTTAGGTCAGGCGGTCAGTAAGCACATGCTCAGCCACTGCTCTGTTGCGTACTGGAGACTGGGGCAGGGTGCAGCTGTGGCCCCCCAGGCCTAGGCTGGCAGCTGGGAATAGGGTGTCCCCCACCCCACTGCAGACAGTGGCTTTCCCCTCCTGCTGGACTATCCCCTGCCTGCTAAGAGGCAAAGCAGCATGTGGTTCCCCCCACTCCCCCTGGGTTGGGAAGCAGAGCCTGCAGCCCAGCGGTGGCACTGTTTGATCTGGACCTGGCTCAGCAGCTGCGGGTAACCAGGTGGGCCAAGTGGCTCCTTGGGTTGGGCGTGGGGTGGCTCACATTCACATGGGTTGCCGTGAGCCACGACCTGGTATTTGCTCTGGCTGTTTGCCATAAGGATGTCTGTGAGAAGCCAAGGAGGGGAAACTGAGAGTAAGAATGGGCCTGGGGAGACCAGGGGTCAGATGCAACTAGGAGGTGGGAGGAGGCATGAGCATCTTCCCAGCACCTCAGGTCCAGTAGGAGCCAAGTCCTGCCTGGAAGATCAGCGATGACATGGCATCTTTGTTGCTCATGTGCATTCTCATTCTCTCTCTCTCTCTCTCTCTCTCTCTCTCTCCCCCGCCCCCCCGCCTCCTCTCTCTTCCACTCTGGGATCTGCAATACAGAGTGAGAACGGCATCCTATTCATACCCCGAGTGTCACCAATAGAAACAAGAGGGATTCCTGCGACAATCACCAACCTCTCTAAGGGTCACAGCTACAGGGTCCCTGGACCTTGTGGAACAGCTGGCTCTCCTTTCCATCCCCACCCAAGAGGCTGTTTCTCTTCGGAGCTCTGCAAAGGACTGGCTCGAGTTTGCTTCTTGCACACCCTGGCCTCCTTGTCCCCAGGGCCCTGCCCATCTGTTCCATCCGAGCTGCTGGGAGGCTAGCAGACAGAGAGCCTGCCCCAGGGGCAGGGGCCGTGCTGGGTGTTTGAGCGCTTAACTCACTTTAATGGCTTCAACCAGCTTTCTTCTCCCTTCAGATAGGAGGTCATTCACAGTATTAATTTTCTTTGCATAATTTTCTCCCTGGGCCTGGCTCACAGGCTATTGTCCTGAGAACACAGACAGGCAACATCAGGCCTCCGCGCAGACTCAGCAAACTCCTCAATGCCGGCAGGAGATGATTTTCTAAGGTAGATTAACTTGAGAAGGTTCCACCATGCAGAGGATCCCAGGAACCACTGGGAAAAGACCTGATGGGCCTGGTGGCCGCCAGGGTAACCCTGGATTCGGGGAAAAGAGAAGACAGCAATACCTCAGGAAACATCTCTGAGTGAATGAACCTTCTAGGAGAGAAAAATGTATTCTAGCAAATGTCAAACTCTAAAAGTATTACAATTTTAAGGGGGTAGACAGACACATATCTTTAGTTTTCTTGAATAGCAGTCATTGAACCTAATTTAATTTTTTTCTTTCTTGGGAGACGAATTATCACAGGCTGCTAATACTGTGGAGTGATCAGTGTCTTTTGAGATGTCCGATGCTGCTCACCCCTTCCCTGAATGATCCTAGACTCTGAGTCTCTGGAATTCTCTTTCTTTTTCTTTTTCTTTTTTACTTTTTCCCCTTCTGTCTTCTTTATTGTTAGCTATGTCATCTGTTAGAGATACCAGTGCACCTGTTTCTTGGATCGCTCATTCCCCTAATTTGTAGATTTTGGTCTGTTGTGAGCTTGCAGACTGGATTTATAAACTTGTTATATTATGTTTAAAGTAAAAATGATTGGATAAATCCTAAGGAATACACACACACACACACCACACACCACTATTGGAATTATTAAACAAGTTCAGCAAGTTGACGTGATACAAAAATCAATTCTAGGGCCTTCCTTGGTGGTGCAGTGGTTAAGAATCCGCCTGCCAATGCAGGGGACACGGGTTCGAGCCCGGGTCCGGGAAGATCCCACATGCCGTGGAGCAACTAAGCCCGTGCACCACAACTACTGAGCCTGTGCTCTACAGCCCACGAGCCACAACTACTGAAGCCCGCGTGCCTAGAGCCCGTGCTCCGCAACAAGAGAGGCCACTGCGATAAGAAGCCTGCGCACCGCAACGAAGACCCAAAGCAGCCAAAAATAAAATAAATTAAATAAATAAATTTTAAAAAATCAATTATATTTCTACATATGAGCAGTGAACACTCGAGAAAGAAGGAAAACAATCCCATTCATAATATCATTAAAAAGAATAAAATACTTAGGAATAAATTTAACAAATAAGGGCAAGATTATACATTGAAAATTACAAAATGCTGCTGAGGGAAATTAGAGAAGCTCTAACTAAACAGAGAGGCATTTCACATTCGTGGATTGGAAGACTCAGTAGTGTTAAGATGGCAGTTATTCCCATACTGATCTATAATTTCTATAAAAATTTCAACTTTTTTTTTTCTTTTATAGAAAGTGACAGGCTATTCCTAAAATTTGTATGGAAAAGCAAAACCTAGAATAACCAGAACAATTCTGCAAAAAAAAAACAACAAAGTTGGAGGGCTTTCACTTCCTAATTTCAAAACTTGCTGTAAAGCTACGATGATCAAGACAGTGTAGTACTGGCATAAGGATAGGCATATAGATCAATGAGACAGAACGGAGAGTCTAGAAATAAACCCTTGTACTTAAAGTTGATGGATTTTGACAAAGGTGCAAGGCAATTCAGTGGAGAAAGATGATATATGATCACTAAAGACCTGAAAAGATGCTCAACGTTATTAGTCGTTAGGGAAATGCAGATTTAAGCCACAATGAGGTACCATTTCACACCCACTAGAATTGCTGTAATCAAAAAGACAGATGATAACAAATGGTGGTGAAGATGTAGAAAAATGGGAACCCTCCTATGCTGCTGTGAACATATAAAATGGTATAGCCACTTTGGAAAACAGTTTGACAGTTTCTTAAAAAGTTAAACATAAGTGTACCATATAACACAGCAATTCTACTCCTAGGTTTCTACCCCCCAAAAATGAAAACACGTTGACACAAAGACTTGCACACAAATGTTAATAGCAGCACTATTCATACAGCTAAAAAGTGGAAACAATCCGAATGTCCATCAATTGATGAATGGATAAATAAAATGTGATATATCCGTACAATGGAATATTATTCAACCATAAAAGGGAAAGAAGTACTCCTACACGCTACAACATGGGTGAACCTCACGATCATCATGCTAAATGAAAGAAGCCAGACACAGAAGACTACATATATCTATGATTCCATTTATATGAAGTGTCCAGAAAAGGCAAATATGGAGATAGAAAGTAGGCAAATGGTTGGTTAGGGATGGAAACAGGGATTAATTGCAAATGAGATGAGATGAATTTGTTGAGATGAGGAAAATGTTCTAAAACTGGATTATGGTGATAGCTACACATCTCTATAAACTTACTAGAACTCATTGAATTATATATTTAAAGTGGGTGAATTTTATAATATATAAATCATATCTCAATAAAGTTTTTAAAAAGAGTAATTAGGAGCTCAGTGAGGAGCCCAGGTACTCTCCCTCAAGTAAAGTACTTGAACTATATAGTTATACATTAAGTTGTAAGCTTTTCTACCAGGAGTATCTGGGAGGGTGGGGTCCTATTTATTAATCTCCTTATCCTCCTTTCTGGGGCGTAGTAGTTCTCAATGCGTCTTGGTAGAAGAAAGGCGTGGGTGAATGATGGGGCCACTAGTTTGGTTGTTAGAGGGGACGTGCTCTTTCTTTCTTGGCTCTTGCAGCATTGTGTGTGGCTGCTGTCCCCTGTGCCATACCTGTTCCAGCTCCCCTGACCTCTCTCCTCTGAACTGCTGGCGGGCCGGTGATTGTCCCACAAAGTCAGTGCTCACCCAAAGCCCCTTTATCATGCTGTTGATCCCTGTGTGCTGGTCCGGAGGGCAGAATTCTTGTCCTGCCACCCTTATGTTCCTCAGAAAGCCCAGCAAGAGCATCTCACGTCCTCTGCAGCTCGACTCATTTGCTCTTAACCCTGAGGCTGTCAAGTCACTGGGGAGGTAGAGTCTGAGAGATGGAGCTTCAGACAGTGTTTCCCATGGAGGCTAATGATTGAGAGGTACTCCAGCCAGGTGTAAGTGAGAGAGCCAAGTCGGGGGGGTCTGCAAAGCTCGGCCTTTGAAACTACAGGCTGGATGTTTCAGTCTCTGCAAACCAGACTGTTTCATTTCTTGCCCTGTCTGTTTATTATGTTTTCCTCCATTACTCGTTCCCTCCATTTGGTAAGGACAGTGCATTTCCAAAATGTGGCGAATGTTCTCAGATCTACAGAAATAAGATGCTGCCCTTTTTATAAATAAGGTGAAAAGACAAAACAGATCGTATTGAAATAGATGCATTTCTTTCACACCATAGAGGCCATCTAGTCTAACCCTGTGTGTTTTCCAGATAAGGAGACTGAGATCCAGAGAGGGTTAAAAAAAAACTCGCCCAGAATAACATAACTTGAAAGTGGCACAGGCAAGATTCCAGCTCGGTTCTGACTCTGCAGAGGTCAGCCGGCACCAACCAGCAGAGCCAACACCATGTGGGAAGTGAAGGCAGGAAGGCAAAGTGGGATACCTTGATTTCTACATCTGGGTAAAAATAATTCCCCAGTTTGCAGACACCTAGAAGATCACAGGCTTGAGGGCAAAAATAAAACTTGCTTTCTGACAGCGCAAATCTTGTCAGACTAATCTAATTTCTCATGGCCTGGGAGCCAGGCTTGGCTGTTGAGAAGGAAACAGACTTGCTGCGTAGGGGTTTGGCTGGACCAGGCGGGGCCTCTCCACTAGGGATCTCCCTCGTCATCTTTGGCCCTGGTGTCTCTGGAGTTTGTTACCAGGTTGGAGGGAGCTTCCTTAGCCTCTCCCATCCCCAGAAGGGGAGTCCTGCCCAAGGGGGAGATGGTCACAGGGAAATGAGATAGAAGATACCGAGAAGCTGAAGTCTGAACAAAGGGTTTCACTTGCTCTTTATTCCCTTTTATTTAATGCTGGGTATTTTCCATGTTGCTTCAACTTTCTACCCAAAGGTGGGATCATTCGACCCTCCGAATAACCTCAAAACCTCAGAGCTGGTGTCTCCTTCGGTGACAGGGACAGACTGCAGAGGACTTTGCAACAAATGGCCTGCAGATGAGCTCTGAGTTGGCAACAATTGACCCTGCAATTGGGTTCTGAAGGTAGGGAGTATTCTGACCCATCTCTTGTTTCACCAAGGGCAGGAATTAAGAGCTCTGCAACATTTACTCTCTATCACTTTTCACCTTATTTGGGTGCAAATGGACAAGCTCTCCCCTCATCTTTCCTTTAAAAAATGTGTGGGCATGTGGGTCACATCAAAAGAGCAAGCTACCGTGATTTCTAAACAGAAGGATTGTTAAAAAAGGATTTTCAGAGAGCATCTTGTTTCCTCTGTTGTTGCCGATATGCAGCCTATCTCCTGGAAGGGCTTCAGAGAGCCACAGACATGGTGCATGGTTCTGGTCTGCTTTCCCGGAGGAGGAAAGGATCCTCCACTCTGAGGACAGGGACCTCAGGCCCACGTAGTGCACATTCCCCAGGTGCCCATCGTGCGCAGGCCTAGTGGATTGTGGATGCTTTATAAATGTTTGTTGCACTGCCCCGAGCAGAGGTGAGACCACATGGGGAAGTGAAAGTTGAAAAATGCAGCCACAGCTCTTTTAAGGGTTATCACCGGTAAAGCTGTGGGGCATCTTTTAACGTTTCCTTCCCATTCCCTTTCGTTCACTCCTCTGTCTCCTTCACTGAATTTAGACCCTTACAATGACACTCATCTGCCCTGTTCTCCAATTTCACGGTGTCATCACTTTAGACCTCATTATTACCAACAGTGTCCTTGCTGGCTTTCCTGCCAAGGCTGGTCTGTCTGCTGTTTAGCTGATTTTCTAAAACACAGCTTCTATTCAATATGTCACATTGCCCGGCCTGAGCACTGGCCTGGGCCCCTATGGCCGTCACTGACTCCAGAGTCTTCTGCGTGCTTTTCAGAGCTTCCAAGTTCTGGCCCCAGCCCCAGTGATCTGGGGTGTTCTTTATGGCTCCCAGCTCATGCCACGCTTCAGCCAGGCGGGTCTGCTCTGTCCCTCTCAGGGCCAGGGCTGCTCCCACCTTTGCTCCTGCTGTTCCTTTGCCTGGGATGTCCTCTATTCTTCCCACTTAACTAACAAAACACTTCGATCTTTAGGCCTAGATGCTATTCCTGACGGAAACTCTGCCAAATAGTCTAGCCCACACTAGTCATGGTGGAGATGGTGGTCCTGGTAGGAACAATGACATTATTAAGCACCTACTGTATCAGCCAATGTGGTATAGTGGTTAAGACTGCATCTAGCCAGTCTGTCTGGGTATAAATTCTGGCTCCCTCACCTACTAGCTGCTGACCTTGGGCAAGTTACTTATATCTTAGGGACTCAGTCACCTGCTTTATATATTGGGGATGGTAATAGTACCTACCTCATAGAGTTAATCTATGTAACAGTACGTGGTAGATAATAAGCACTATAGGAATGTTATCACTATATGGTAATTTATGTGTATTATCTGTCATCTTTAAAACAGTCCAGAAAGGTGAGTATTCTTATTCCCATTTTACAGATAAGTAAAATGAGGCTCAGAGAGATTAAGTAACTGTCCAAGGTCACTGAACTAATATGCAACAGGTCTGGAATGTTGGCTGTGGTTTGCCTGCCCCTACTGACCAATGCCTGCCTGTCATTTCGATCACACTTAGGGCTGTTTCCACAAAGTTTAATGTCCGGATGCCCTCTAATTCTTCCTTGCATACATGCTGCTTTATCTCCCCAGATTTTAAGCTGCTTGGGGGCAGGATCGTTTCTTACACATTGTGTAGTTGCAGTGTTTGGTGGGAAAGTATCGATGACACAAGTGCACTCTCTGTGAATAAAGGACGCAGACAATTAACTGTAGGCAGATGGCTGTGAATAGCAGGATTCTCCCCATCGGAAGGGCCAGGTCCTCTGGCGTTCCAGTGCCCGTGGAGCTGTCCAACAGTGAGTGAGTCCACCGGACCAGGGAGAGGATTCTGTCAGTTCCTCTGATACGTCCTTACGGGCAGGGTCATATAAAACTTCTTTAGCATCCGTAGAGTGTGGACAGGGGTCACTCAGGTATGGCATCTGGATATCAAGGGGCTGGGAACCAAAATATCTGCCGTGAACAATAAAGATGTGGGAAGAATTTAAAAAAACAAAGTATCCCAGGCCCATGATAGACTCCCATGCCCCAGCCCCTGTGGACTCAGCATTGCCCTCTCACAGTTATGAGGCCGAGCATATCTGGTCAGATGTCAGGGTCGGAGAGAAGCTTCATGTTCACGTGACGTGAGCCCATCCATGTGACAGAGGCCCATTTGTGACCATCCTGCCATGGTCATCCAGACTCAGACAGGGACAGGAAGCTCGCTAGCCCAGAGCTCGAATCATTTAAGAGTGCTCCTCACATAGAGGCGAAATCTTCCGGCCCCTGTCCCGCTCTGCCCCACAGCAGGGCACAGACAGATCCCTTGTCCTCATGCCACCCTGCTTGTGTGTGAAGGTCTGGCACCCCCTGCCTGGGCCTCTTCTCCTCCAGGTTCTGCTTCCTTAGTTCTTATGGCTTCCTCTATTCCCGCAACACAAAGCCCTTTGCAAATAAGCCTCAGGGTGACTTTTCCCCCCATTTTAAACACAAATTTAAATCATTTCATCCCAAGTATGTCAGGTTTAGAAACTAGACTTCCCAGATTATTGCTGACTCAATTGCTGGGTCTCTGCCATCATTTCACTGCAAAACGCTTCTGGCCATTTTCACCGCAAAACTCACAGGCAATGGGAAGTGGAAAGGGCATTTTCTGTCTGAAGCGCTCTGTCCCTACTCTGCCAACTGCCTACTTGCCTGTGTGCGCTGGGCAGTGGCTGAGCGTCTCTGCAAACAAATTTACACCCTGCTCTCACACTCTCTTATCAAAGCCACTTGATGGAGGGAGTGGATTCAAGCAGAGGAGGTGCCCAATTAGCATATGCCTGCTGGAATGGTGTTGATTAGCAATATCTGTATTGCAGCGTGTCCTCCAATCTGTTTGCTCAAATCCATTAATAACACCTTGCACTGGCAACTTAAAAATTAAACCTTCATAAAGATTTCCTGATCTGCCACAAGTCCAGGGAATCATTTTAAGATGGAGGCTGACATTCTAATTAGAGGTGTGAAGCTCCTGAGTGGGTCCTGCCCACAAAGGCGGGGCAGGTGGGAGGGGTATTAGCTTGAGGACTAAGCCTACATAAAGGGAGTAGTTAGGGAGGAACTCGAATTAGAAAGAGACTGAAGTGAGGACCAAGCAAAGGGGATGTGGTGGACATGTTGGTACCTGGGCAGAGCAGTAGCCAAGGGACCAGAGGCAGGGGTGAGTAGGGGCAGAGCTGTGGGGCTGCCCAGCCCAGGAGAGAAATCCTTGAACTCTGGGTCTGAGGAAGGGCATTTCTTCACGCTGAGCTTGGAGCTTCTTATCTGAGCAGGTTGCTTCATAAGGGAGTTGCATGGACTCTATTCAGCCTAAACTCCGTAGAATATCAGCATCGGATATGACCTTGAGGAGCTTAATTCCAGCTGTCTCAGCTTGTAGACATGGCAGCAGAAGCCCAGAAAGGCTAAGTGATTTATCCAAAGACACACAGTTATTAGGTAAAGTAGCTAGACGTGAAGGCAGGATTTCTGATTCCACAACTGGTGCCATCTCCATTGCATAAAGCTACTCCATTGTTATTTTGTTGCTTAATTTATTCAGGAAATGTCACTCATTTAGGTCCTTCACTCATTCTATGAACATCTACTATGTATTATCAGGCATTGTGCTAGGTGCTGGGAATAAATAGAGTTACCATCCCTCTCCCCTCAAGGAGTTCACAGTATTGCAACAAAGGCAGATTGAGTAAACAATGGTAACAAATGCAATGTGAACCCTGCTAGGGTCAGGACGTGGGTGTGTCGTGAGCACAGAGGGTGTGTCTGTGCCCCCACCTTGCCAATGAGGAAACATCACTGCCTGTGGTCACACGGCAAGGAGGCAATGGACACAAAGTTCAAAGACAGATTTGTCTGAATCAAAGCCCGTCCATTGTGGGTTCCCCTCGTGCATTCCACCAGCGTGTTGAGCTTTACCTCGTAGCTCACCCTTCTTTAGATATTGGGCTGTATCCAGGGCTTGGCATTGTTGGGGCTGAATTCAAGCTTGGTAAGTATAGACATGACATTTTATTGGCCCTCCTCCAGGAAGCGGTCCCTAACCCGAGGTCCCTTCTCTGTGCTCACATGGCACAGGACCTGGCATACGGTAGACAAGCATCACACGCTTGTGTTACGCTTGGCCCCTGTGAATTCCAGGTTACGCGATTCCAGCTGCCCATATGGCTGGTTTGGGAATGATTACTTTGCCTCAGACATCAGCTGGCCCTTCCTTGGGAAGCAGTCAGAGGCCTCCCTCTGAATTCACAGACTCAGAGAACAGTAGCCTGCAGCTTCCCTGAGAAGAGACTGCTGTTGGGAGAGCAGCTGCCTCAAAAAATTCCAACCTGCTTTCTCTCTCACTCTGGGCCTGCAGTGTTAATTAGGAAGACTGCATGTGTGAATGCTTGGCTTTCCTTTTCTTTCTTTTCTTTTCTAATCTCTCAGAAAAGCTCTTTTGATCAGCACCATGGAGTAGACGTGCAAAGACGGGTTAAGAATATGCAGGAGGTGCCGCCTCTTTGACGCTTGCCTCTACACCCTGAGAGGGGGTTTCAGAGCATTTTGTCCTCTGTTCCCAGCTCCCAGATGGCCTGGACCACAGTTGCTTGCACTTGGAACAGCTCTCCTACTTTCTGCTCCTGCCTGAGCCCCTGACCAATGAGTTTGTGCAGAATCGGAAAGGCCAGGCCTAGCTGGCTACCCTCAGCGCCCAGGAGAGTGTGTGGCCAGACGGGGCTCTCTTCACCTGGATCCCTGGCAGCCTGGGCCCACATGCTGGGGCTGGTGTTTGCCCCCAATCCTGGGCACTGCCCCTGTGAATGACCACGTGGGTGGACTTGCTTTGGAAGAAGGGAGATGGGGAGGTATGGGGTGGTGTGGATGGGGGCCCTGCAGAATGTGGAGGACGGAGGCCAGGGCTGCTAAGTAGATGTAAAGGAATGTGGGGTCAGAATTCCAAACTTCCATCGTCTTTTCTCACCCCCATCCATTACACCAACCATCTTTTATCACCATAGGAATCAGGTGCATATGTACGTGGCTGTCCCCTAGTTTTCCCCCACGCCACCCCCAAAGCAGGATTTTGCATTTTCCTGCATCTCTTAGAAAGGAAACTCACTCCAAGAGGCATTAGTGAGAAATGTAGACTTTACTAATGGTTTATAGTGGGGTCTGTATTGCATAGCACAGAGAATTTCATGAGACAGAGAGGAAGGAAGGAAGGGAGGAAGGAAGGAAGGAAGGAAGGAAGGAGGGAAGGAAGGAAGGAGGGAGGGAAGGAAAGAGGGAAGGAGGGAAGGAAGGGAGGAAAGAAGGAAGGAAGGAAGGAAGAAAGGAAGGAAGAGTGGAAGGAGGGAGGGGGAGGGAGGGAAACCTCATTAGGGTTTTGCTTTCCTCAAGTCTTACTTCCCACTGTTCAGCCACAGGCTGTGCCTCTCTCTTCATTCCCTCCGCATGAAGCCTCTAATTCTCCCCCAAGTCCTGTCTACCACTCAGGACTTCCCAGAGGACTTCTCTGTGTCTTCCTGTCTGATCTGGCATTTGGCTCAGGCCCTGCTCCTGCAGTTTGCACCTTCCCTGTTATCACTAGCTCAGCAAATAATGTACCCCTGAGCAGCTTCAAAAGCAGTAGGAATCCTAAATAACCTACATTTGTTCTTGTCAACAAAATGAAACTTGTAAGAGCTCCAAACAGTACAGAAGTGTGTAAGGTGGAAAGTGAATGACCCCACTCCCCTCTCTCCCAGATCCCAGCCCTACACCTGGCCCTCCAGCTCCCTCCCCCAGCCTCTGAATTGCTGTCACAGGGACTTGCAAATGACTCAGGACCCTCTTCTTCTCATGTCACACAAGCATTTCTTTTTCCTAGAACCCAAGAGGTATTATCCATTGCATTTGGATTCTGTAGTTGTTGTTGTTAGACGTTTCAGAGAATGCCTTTGGTGCACAAAGGAAAATCACCAAAAGGGACTCCAAACTGCTCTCCAAATAAATATAGAGCAG